>NW_007732323.1:7870-10123 GCF_000696425.1 Galeopterus variegatus | reverse complement strand
GTTTTTTTTTTTGTGTGTGTGTGTGTGTGTGTGTGTATGTGAGTGAATTGATTTGTTTTTTGTTTTTATTTTTTTTTAGCTCCCACCAATAAGTGAGAACATGTGGTATTTCTTTTTCTCTGCCTGACTCGTTTCACTCAGTATTATTCTTTCAAGGTCCATCCATGTTGTTGCAAATGGCAGTATTTCATTCATTTTTATAGCTGAGTAGTATTCCATTGTGTAGATATACCACATTTTCTGTATCCACTCATCCGATGATGGACATTTGGGTTGATTCCAGCTCTTGGCTATTGTGAAGAGTGCTGCAATGAACATTGGGAAACAGGTATACCTTCGACTTGATGTTTTCCATTCCTTTGGGTATATTCCCAGTAGTGGGATAGCTGGATCGTATGGTAGCTCTATCTTCAGCTGTTTGAGGAACCTCCAAACCATTTTCCATAGGGGTTGCACCATTTTGCATTCCCACCAACAATGTATGAGAGTTCCTTTTTCTCCGCAACCTTGCCAGCATTTATCGTTCAAAGTCTTTTGGATTTTAGCCATCCTCACTGGGGTGAGATGGTATCTCAGTGTGGTTTTGATTTGCATTTCCCGGATGCTGAGTGATGTTGAGCATTTTTTCATATGACTGTTGGCCATTTGTATATCTTCCTTAGAGAATTGCCTACTTAGCTCTTTTGCCCATTTTTTTATTGGGTTGCTTGTTTTTTTCTTGTAAAGTTGTTTAAGTTCCTTGTATATTCTGGATATTAATCCTTTGTCGGATGTATGTTTTGCAAATATTTTCTCCCACTCTGTTGGTTGTCTTTTAGCTCTGTTAATTGTTTCTTTTGCTGTGCAGAAGCTTTTTAGTTTGATATAATCCCATTTGTTTATTTTTCCTTTGGTTGCCTGTGCTTTTGGGGTTGTATTCATGAAGTCTGTGTCCAGCCCTATTTGCTGTAGTGTTTCTCCTATGTTTTCTTTAATAAGTTTTATTGTTTCAGGGTGTATATTTAGTCCTTTGAGTGATGTTTTCCAGCTGGGAAAATTGTGACATACCGATGTGCCCTGAGCAAGCGGCAACTGTGCTGAGCCACTGATCCTTCTAGGTGGTCTGGTAGATACTGGGGCAGCCAGAGCCCATCAACAGTCTTTACCTCTCGCCATGTGCAAACTTATCATTGTACTTCAGTGTGCCATATAAACATTGTCATTTTTCATCTGCACCATGTTCTGAAAAAGTTGGAAAGTACTATAGTTAGAGCAGTAGTTATCAAATGCCTTTTAACATTGGAGCTATAATATATGAATCAGGTTAAAGATGAATCTGTTTTCTTACTACTACTGAACTGTACACTTAAAAATGGTTGAGATGGTAAATTTTATCTTATATGTATTTTATCACAATTTAAAATTTTTTTTCTTTCAAATTTTATTTTATTTTGTCAATATACAATGTTGTTGATTATTGTGGTCCATTACCGAAAACTCCCTCCCTCCTCTCTCTCCCACCTCCCTCCCAACAATGTCCTCTCTGTTTGCTTGTCATATCAACTTCAAGGAATCGTAATTATTGTGTCTTTGTCCCTCCACCCCCCCCCTTTTTGTGTATTTATTTATTTATTTTTAGCTCCCACAAATAAGTGACAACATGTGATATTTCTNATGGACATTTGGGCTGGTTCCAACTCTTAGCTATTGTAAAGAGTGCTGCGATGAACATTGAGAAACAGGTATACTTTCGACTTGATCATTTCCATTCCTCTGGGTATATTTCCAGCAATGGGAAAGCTGGGTCATATGGTAGATCTATTTGCAATTGTTTGAGGAACCTCCATACAATTTTCCATAGAGGCTGCACCATTTTGCAGTCCCACCAACAATATATGAGGGTTCCTTTTTCTCTGGAACCTCACCAGCATTTATCATTCACAGTCTTTTGGATATTAGCCATCCTAACTGGGGTGAGATGGTATCTCAGTGTGGTTTTGATTTGCATTTCCCAAATGCTGAGTGATGTTGAGCATTTTTTCATGTGTCTGTTGGTCATTTATATATCTTCTTTAGAGAAATGCCCGTTTAGCTCTTTTGCCCATTTTGTAATTGGGTTGCTTGTTTTTTTCTTGTAAAGTTGTTTGAGTTCCTTGTATATTCTGGATATTAATCCTTTGTCAGATGTATATTTTGCAAACATTTTCTCCGAATCTGTTGGTTGTCTTTTAGCTCTGTTAATTGTTTCTTTTGCTGTGCAGAAGCTGTTTAGTT
>NW_007732323.1:5983-6944 GCF_000696425.1 Galeopterus variegatus | reverse complement strand
AACTCAATTCCTAAGTATTTTATTTTTTTGGTGGCTGTTGTAAATGGGCAAGCTTTCTTGAGTTCTCTTTCTGCACGTTCACTGTTGGAGAATAGAAATGCTACTGATTTTTGTGTGTTGATTTTGTATCCTGCTACTTTGCTGAAATCGTTTATCACATCCAGGAGTTTTTTTGTAGAGGCTTTAGGCTGTTTGATAAATAGGATCATGTCATCTGCAAACAGGGACAGTTTGACTTCATCTTTTCCAATCTGGATGCCCTTAATTTTCTTCTCTTTTCTGTTTGCTCTGTCTAGTACTTGCAACACTATGTTGAATAGGAGGGTGAGAGTGGGCATCCTTGTCTAGTTCCTGCTCTTAAAGGAAAAGCTTTCAACTTTTCCCCATTCAGGATGATATTGGCAGTGGGTGTATCATATACGGCTTTAATTATGTTAAATTAAATCATGAATGAATGTTGAATATTATCAAATGCTGTTTCAGCATCTATAGAGATTATCATATGGTCCTCATGTTTGATTTTATTGATATGGTGTATCACATTTGTTGATTTGTTATGTTGAACCAACTTTGCATCCCTGGGATGAATCCCACTCAATCGTGGTGTATAATTTTATTTATGTATTGCTATATTCTGTTAGCTAGTATTTTATTGAGGATTTTTGCATCTATATTCATCAAGGATACCAGCCAATACGTTTCTTTTTTAGTTTTATCTTTACCTGGTTTTGGTATCAGGATGATGTTTGCTTCATAGAATGAGTTTTGGAGATTTGCCTCTTTTTCAATCTTTTGGAATAGTTTGTAAAGAATTGGTGTCAATTCCTCTTTGAATGTTTGGTAAAATTCTGCTGTGAATCCATCTCGTCCTGGGCTTTTCTTTGTTGGAAGTCTTCTCACAACAGCTTCAATCTCATTTATTGTTATTGGTCTGTTCAGATTTTCTACATCTTCTTGGCTC
>NW_007732323.1:0-4856 GCF_000696425.1 Galeopterus variegatus | reverse complement strand
TCTCTTCTGTTTTTAGTTAGCCATGCTAATGGTTTGTCAATTTTATTTATCTTTTCAACAAAACAACTTTTTGATTCATTGATCTTTTGTATTGTTTTTTGGGTTTCAATTTCATTGAGTTCTGCTCTGGTATTAATGATTTCTTTCTGTCTGCTAACTTTAGGTTTGGATTATTCTTGGTTTTCTAGTTCTTTAAGGTGAACTGTTAGGTTGTTCACTTGCCATTTTTCCATTCTTCTGAAGTAAGCATTTAATGTGATAAATTTCCCCCTTAGTACTGCTTTTGCAGTATCCCACAGATTTTGGTATGATGGATCATTATTTTCATTAGTTTCAATAAGTTTTTTGATTTCCTGTTTGATTTCCTCTTGGACCCATATGTCATTAAGTAGAATGCTGTTTAATTTCCATGTGTTTGTATGATTTCCAGAATTTCATTTGTTATTGGTTTCTAATTTTAATCCATCGTGGTCTGTAAAAATACATGGGACAGTTCCAATGTTTCTGAATTTGTTGAGACTTGATTTGCGACCTAACGTGTGATCTATCCTGGAGAATGATCCATGTGCTGATGAGAAGAATGAATATTCTGAGGTTGTTGAATGGAATGTTCTGTAGATATCTGCCAAGTCCAATTGGTCTAGAATGATTTTTAGGTCCTGTGTTTCTCTGCTGATCCTTTGCCTAGATGATCTGTCCAATATTGACAGTGGGGTTTTCAGGTCCCCTGCTATTATGGTATTAGTGTCTTCTTTAGGTCTAATAGAGTTTGCTTTATAAATATGGCTGCTCCAACACTGGGTGCATATATATTTATGCTTGATATGTCTTCTTGATGGATCAATCCGTTTTTCATTATGTAGTGGCCCTCATTATCTCTTATGGTTTTTAGTTTAAGGTCTGTTTTATCAGATATAAGAATAGCTATTCCAGCTCATTTTTCATATCTGTTGCATGGTAAATTTATTTCCATCCTTTCACTCTTAATCTATGTGAGTCTTTATAGGCGAGGTGGGTGTCTTGAAGGCAGCATATATTTGGGTTCTCCTTTTTAATCCAGTCAGGCATTCTGTGTCTTTTGATTGGGGAATTTAAGCCTTTTACATTAACAGTTGTTATTGAAAAGTGTTGATTTAATCCTAGCATTTTATTGTTTTTTGTTTGGATGTCTTAATTGTCTTTTGTTCCTTTCTTTCTGATTTACTGTTTCTTTTCTGTATTTGTTGGTTCCTCGGGTTGTAGATAGCCTTTTTCTTTGTTTTCTCTTCATGGATGCCATTTTTATTATACTAGTGGGTTTTGATTTTTCTTGGGTTTTTATGGCAGTGGTCGTTGTTTTTCAGGTACCAAACCCAGTATTCCCTTGAGAATTTCTTGTAAGGGTGGTTGTGTGGTAGTGAACTCCCGCATTTTTTGTTTGTCTGAGAAATATACTATTTGCCCTTCATTTCGGAAGGATAGCCTTGTGGGTAGAGTATTCTTGGCTGGCAATCTCTGTCTTTTAGTAATTTGAATATATCATCCCATTCCTTTCAGGCTTTTAGGGTTTGTGATGAAAAGTCTGATGTTAGTCTGATTGGGGCTCCCTTATAGGTGATTTGACTTTTCTGTCTTGCAGCTTTTAAGATTCTCTCTTTGTCATTGAGTTTTGCAAGTTTAACTATAACATGTCTTGGAGAAAACCTTTTGGGGTTGAATATGTTTGGGGATCTTTGCACTTCCAGAATCTGAAGATTTGTGTCCTCTCCAATACCTGGGAAGTTTTCTGCCACTATTTTGCTGAATATGTTTTCAGTGCAATCTCCTTTTTCCTCCCCTTCTGGAATACCCATGACTGGGATATTTGAGTTCTTAAGTTGTCTGATATCTCTCTTAGATTTTCTTCAATGCTTTTAATTCTTTTTTCTTTTTTTGTCTGCCTGTGTTATTTCAAACAGCCCATCTTCAAAGTCAGAAGTTCTCTCTTTTGCTTCTGCAAGCCTGCTGGTTAAACTCTCTGTTGTGTTTTTTTATTTCATTGAATGAATTCTTCAGCTCCGCAAGCTCTGCTACATTCTTTTTCAGGGCATTGATTTCCTTGTACATTTCTTCTTTCAGATCCTGTTTACTTTTCCTCATTTCATTGTGTTGTCTAGCTGAGTTTTCTTGTATCTCATTTAGTTTCCTTAGAATTATCACTCATAATTCCTTGTCAGATATTTTAAGGGCCTCTTGTTCTATAGGCTCTAGAGCTTGAGAGTTATTTCCCTTTGGAGGTGTACTTTCTTGATTTTTCATATTTCTGGTGTCTTTCTTTTTATGTTTAGTCATTGTGGCAGGGGGTTTCACAGTCTACTGGTTTGACACTATTGTCTGGCTAGGGTGTTCCTGGGGTTGCCAATTTGGTATGGCTACCTCAGTGTCTGCTTGGTTGGCCATTAGTGCCTTGTGTGTGTGGTTGCCTTGGATCTTGGACCTCTCCGGGGAGCTGCCTCTCTGGTCAGCGTGCCTTCGGCCAGGCTGGGGATGGAGTTGGGTTTCAGCGGTGAGGCCTACTTGCTGGGTCATGTGCCGGCACCACAGGGCGTTTTGTGTCTGTGGAGCTTCCGCCTCCCCTGCTGGATGTCTCCCTGCTCCATGTGCACTCAGCCCACAATTTAAATTTTTTTGTTAAATAAATGGCAGCTGAGACCTAGAACCTTGGCATCCCTCTCAGTAGGCTCTGAGGGCTTCAGAGAACACAGCTGAGAAAGCATTGCTTTAGAACAAGAACTGAAATCCTTATTCTCCCCTTGAGCTCTGAAGTCTGTAATAGAACATTCCTTTGGGAGCCATCCTTCAGCAACCCGGCAATATAGCAGAGGTTGTCTCCTGGACTTTCCCATGGAAGCTGTTTACTCTTCCTAACAGTGACTCTGTGAACCTTCTTGGGCACTCAGTGCCAATGTAATTTGTCCCTGACTTTCTCTCCCCAACATGTTGAGAAATCCCCTGTCATAAATATGAAAAAAAATAGTGACAAGGTTTTTTATCACTATATTGTATATGCATATGTGTGTGTGTGTATGTATATATATAGCACAAAATAAAATATTCAGTCACTTTAGGAGGGTATAAAACAAAAAGAAAACTTTTCCCTGCCCATTGCTAGTCCCATGCCTCTCCAGGTAAAACCATTGCTGACAGTTTTGTATTGTTTGTATATATATTTTTTCCAGAAAATATTTGCACAGTCAAATATTTATATATAGTATATACAGGCCCTTTTGCATATGTGATTTTGCAGTTAATAACACATCTTGGTAATCACTCCACATCATCACATAGCATTCTATGTCAAGCTTTATAATAGCTGCATAGTATTCCATTGAATCGTTGCACTGCGTTTTATTTAATTACTCTTCTAATGAGAACATTTAGGTTGCTTCCAGTTGTCTGAATAGCAAAGAATTTGAAACAATCTAAGTGTTCAATATTAAAGAATTCATTAAATCAACTCTAAGATGTAGTCTTTTAAAGATGATGTTGTAAAAGCACATTCAAGGCCATGGGAAAGTGTTAAGTATGTCTTTTTACAGAAAAAAACAAATTACAAAATCATTTGAATACTTTGAGCCCTGACAAATAGAAAATATGACCATGCATGTATAGAACAGATATAAAAAGATGTGCACTAAACTGTTAAACTGTGAACAAAGGATCTCTGTAGGTGGTTGGAGGATAAGATTTAAAAATATTTTTTCTTCATTTTGTTTGTGTGTATTTTCTAAGTTCTCAACAATAAATGTATATTGCTTTAGTAATTAAAAAAGCAATACAACAAGGTTAATTTTTAAAAAACAGATTTGCATCCATCTTCTGGCATTGTAGCCAGACTCTTCTGTTCCTACAATGTTTATGGCACTGGGCCAGCTGGTAAAGAACTAGGCAGCTAGAACAAGTGGAACTTGGCCTTGCATTGTGTGACCTCCCAGTCCAGTCAGAGGAGCCGGGAACGCAGCTACACCAGAGCAGCCAGAGACCAGTGCAAGGCAGTAGGGATTGACAATTCTTTGAGGCTTACACCAGCAATGCTGAGTGCAGCTGAGCCGAGGAAGCAATCTCTGAGTATATCAATGAGAGTCAGGGAAAGCTTCCAGAGGAAGTGGGAATTGGGTTAAGTATGGAAGGACAATAGGATTTGTAGAGGCCAAGAAGAGGAGGGTGGGATGCCAACAGGCTTTGACAGTGGTTGGAAAGGCCGCAGTAAAAAGTCTGTTGTTTTGTCAAATCGGCTGGTTTATCAGCTAGCCACCAAAGTGGTGTGGTGAGTGACTGAGAGCATGTGCTCTTAATCTGACACATGTGGGTTCACATTCCAGCTCTGTCACCTACTGAATATTGGCCGAGGTAAGTTATTTAACTTTTCCAAACCTCAGATTCCTTGTCTGTAAAATGGGAATTATAACAATACCTATCTTACCAAATTGCTGTGAAGGTTAACTGAAATAATGGAAATAGTACTGTATAGCACAGTGCCTGATTGACTCATAGTAGAGGCTCAACATATGGTAGCTGTAGTTATTTTTAATGCTAGTAAAGAAAACAAAATATGTCATAGTATTTAAAGGCTTGGTTTAATAGTAACAATGAAATCATGTGTAGGGATTTATAATTTTCAGATGCAGACAGTTTTTCTCAAGGACTTTAGCATGAGGTGTTGGAAAACTGTAGTCTGTAGAACCCAAACAGGTGTCTGAAGTTCCAGAAGAAAGAAGAGAAACATGTATAGAATGGTAGTTAAAAGAATTGACTTTGGATTCTAAGATGGCGACGGGTCTGGAGCGGCCGTGCCAGGAGACAGCGTGATCCTGAGAAGTGTGCGCTGTGATACCAGA
>NW_007732322.1:135459-135874 GCF_000696425.1 Galeopterus variegatus | reverse complement strand
TGCATCTGGCACAGGCCTCAGGCTGCTTCTCCTCATGGTGGAAAGCAGCAGGCAGCCAGCAAGTACAAGCAGATCACATGGCAAGAGGAAGCAAGAGAGAGAGAGAGAAAAGGTGCCAGAGTCTTTTAAACAACCTGCTCTCACGGGAACTAATAGAGTGAGAATTCACTCACTACCTCTCCTCCCCCAGGGAGAGCATTAATCCATTCATGAGGGATCCACCTCCATGACTCAAACAGCTTCCATCACTGCCACATTGGGGATCACATTTCCACATGAGTTTTGGTTGGGACAACACATCTAAACTCTATTAATTACCATAATAGGATTTCCCACCCTATCAACACTATCACAGTGAGGATTAAGTTTCCAACACATGAGCCTTTGGGGGACACATTTAACCCATAACAAGCAT
>NW_007732322.1:128002-134532 GCF_000696425.1 Galeopterus variegatus | reverse complement strand
AAAAGGGAGTGGTGCTGGGCAAGCCCAAACAGATGTCAATTACAAAGGCTGTGTTTCTGTGCTCCCATATTATCACACTGTAAAATACTTGATGATTTACTGGCCTGTCTTCCCTTCTAGGACATGAACTATTGAAAGGCAGGGACCATGCTTTTCATTTCTGCAACCATCACACCTGGGACAAATACCTGACACATAGTAGACACTAAGTAAATGTTTGGGTAACAAATTACTTTGTATCAATTCTCCCATTTAGGAATGACACAGTTATACCTTAATGGAAAAAAAGAGACCTATTTTCCTTCTTCAATGATATCCTCTGGGTATATGCAAAAGGGAAAAACAATGTCAGGATTTCAAAGTGATTTGTTTCAGGTTTTAGTTTTTTACTATATTAGAGGGAAAATACCATAGTGCACTTACATATGGCAAGTGAACAGAATTTTTTTCCAAAGTAGCATGCATATAAAATTTAATGTAAGTAAAGTCATTGAGTTCCCTATAACTTAAAATAATTAGTGTTTTCATGAGAGTGAGTAATTTCAAAGCTCCTAGGTTCACCCCCATGAACTATGTAATCATTCAAAAATTATAATTTATCACTTGAAAAGTCATACTATGCAAAAGAATCTTAATAGTAAATACCTTGAAGAAATTTTAGACCTGGCAGGGAC
Source organism: Galeopterus variegatus (assembly GCF_000696425.1). Lineage (NCBI taxonomy): Eukaryota > Metazoa > Chordata > Mammalia > Dermoptera > Cynocephalidae > Galeopterus > Galeopterus variegatus. Next base: position 133,858 of record NW_007732322.1, on the reverse strand, counting down.
TTTAGAGATAATCTTCCTAGGTTCACCCCCATGAACTATGTAATCATTCAAAAATTATAATTTATCACTTGAAAAGTTATACTATGCAAAAGAATCTTAATAGTAAATACCTTGAAGAAATTTTAGACCTGGCAGGGACTTTAGAGATAATCTTCCCAAGTTTTTTAACTGAAGAGATTGAGTATCTTAGAGATAAATGGCTTTCCAAAATCACAAGCTGCTCTATGACTGAATAGACTTTATTCCAGATACTTGTCTTCGTCAGCTGTGCTACATCATCAGCTAAAAGTGACCCTTCCTCTCTCAGAGCTACAACATTTTATTACCATTCAATTTGATTCTCTCTCACCTCAGTTTCTGGCTGGCATATTTGTCTTTCGGAGCTTATCCCATGTTCCATTTCATCTTTTAAGATTCCCCCAACTTTTCCACTAATTGATATCTACCTTTCCTGAATTCTTTTTTAAATTAATTAATTAATTAAAATAAAATAAAAAATTAATTAATTTATTATTATTTTACAAGCAAAGATGTTGCTGTGGAGCAGTGGGAGAGGCAAGTGGAAGGGGAGTAGGGAAACAGAGGTAGAGGTGGGGGGGCAGGGCTGGCCTGGTTGAGGGAGGACGGGGGGCCTCAGCCCCGCCCCCCCCTTCAGGATCCTGGGGGGCTTCTGGTGTCAGGTTGGTCATCACTGGGCTGGATATGGATGTCAGGGGCATGGCTGAGACCCTTGTATCCCTCACACCCTGTCTCAGTAGCCTGGGGGCTTCTGGCAGCAGCTCAGTCCCTAGGCAGGACGCAGATATTGGGGGGCATGGCTGAGGCCTTCAGGCTCCCCTAACCCCAACTCAGGAGACCAGGGGGCTTCTGGCTCAGAAATTTGTCTCTGATCTATGGATGTTTGGCGGTTTTTTTCACTTCTTTGTTGGATTATTAGCTACCGCCACCACTTAAACTCTGCACTGTGACTGGTTTGTTGTCCTTTGGTTACTTTTTAAATGGGGGAACTTCCTGTGGGGACCAGCATATGAGCTCTGTAGTTGAGGGCCTTTGCTACTTTAAATTGCTGCTTTGCTGCTGATTCTCTGGGGAAGGCTTTTTGTGAAGCTTGGGTTTTAATTGTTGGCCTTTTAAGTACTTCCAAGTCTTGTGAGATCCGATACACCTGGATTGTGTGGAAACTCTGGTCTGGGCCTGAGTCTTTTCAGCGAACTGCACCCCCTGCAGTTCTATACTCCTGACCAGTCTCCACTGAGTGGGCCTATGCAGATGGGAAGGCAGATCAGCTGTCCATGATGTGCCCCAATGTTCCCCCAGTGGGCCTGTCTTCCCAATCCCCTGCACTCCGAACGCTTCCTGTGGGACAGGCCATGCACCGGTCCCTTGCGATGACTCACCAGCTCAAAGGAGTTGCTCCTTTTATCATCGTCTGTGGCTCCTTGCTCCTATGTGGGTCCACAGGAACCCTGTCAGTTGTCTAGCTGGCCTGGGTTCCACCAAGTCCCTCCTCTTCCCTGCAGCCTCCAAGCAACTTCACACAAAGGGCACAGCTGTGGTTTTTGCCAACTCTTGCTCCGTGTGCTCACCAGGGCCAGGCTTGAAATGCCCAGGGCTCGAAATGATTAGAGCAGTCCCTTTTTTCTCTCATCGCAGCTTCTCCCACCTTCATGAACTCCGTAGGTCTCTCTTCTCCTTCCCCTGAGCTCTAGAGGCCCCAGCTTGGCTGTCATTGCTTTTTTAATAGTTATAGATTGGTCCATTGTGGGAGAGAGTGATACTGGGGACCATCTATTCTGCCATCTTGATTCCACCCTTACCTTTCCTGAATTCTAATAATAGTCACACTACAGACTTTATGTTTTAGCACTTAATTAATCAAGGTAGTACCAAGGAGAGAGTATGAACTTTGCTGACAGCCAATAGATCACAGGATTTCTCTCTGGAGAAATTGATCAGCTGAAGAAATCAGACATATAGGTACTAACAGCAATGGGTAAATGACACAACCACATCCTCCTACAATAAAGATGAAAGATCATAACCCCCACCTTTATATCCAGAGCTTTCAATCACCTTTTGGTGCCCTTCTCTTAAATATGAACATATGAGTATAAACAAGGAACATTCCAAATTTGAAAAAAACAAAACAAAACTTCAATCAGAAAGACAGGGCAAAAACAAAAGAACAAACAAAAAGGCAGTTCAAGGTAAACAAACAATGCAGGGAACAGAAGAAAACTTTTTAATTGTAATGAATGTTTTCAGAGAGTTAAAAGAAGATTTTCCATCCATAAGACAAAAATATTCTAAGAACAAAAATGTGCTCTTAAAAACTAAAAGTATAATAATATAAATTTTAAGAATCCATAAATGGATTGGAATATAAAGTGAGGAAATGTCCCAGAAATTAGCAAAAAGACAAAAACATAGAAATAAGGTAGAAAAGTTAAGAAAGTTGGTGGATTAAATCTTAACTTTTCTCTGCATTGAGGACAATGGCAAAAGAAAATCCCTGGGTGACAGTGTGCAACAGGCATAGAGAGAAGCCAGTCCAAATTGGATCATAAATGTGAACGGCCCCAAGAAGGATGTCACCAAGGAAAAAAATAAACATTATTTGATAAATTTGAGTGTACTGAGATGTTTACTCTTCTGGCAGAATCTACAAAGATGAAGTCGTGTGTTCGCTGAAAACAGCAAAACAAAACCAAGACAACTTTAAGTTCCAGGGAAAACAAAAAAGAAAATAAATGTATTCATAATATGCAACACGGCTCAACTGTGAACAATATTACCATAGTCATAATGACATATACACTAAATATGGATCCAATAAAAATTTATAACACATACACTAGAAGGGGAGAATGCATCTATATATTGGGGTTGTGAAAATGAAAGAGCTAAATCATCTTCCAATGTCAACTGGAAACTGAAAAATCAAGGAATAACAGTATGATGATATTGTTTGGAAATCTGGAGAATACCAGAAGTAGCAACAAAAGTTGTAAGTGGTTTGCCCCTGATGAGCAAAATCCAGGTGGAAAGGGAAGTGCTGGGGACTGATCTTTTTCATTATAACTATTGTATTTATCAAATCTGAGATGCCATCGATTGAAAGTCACATTATTATTTTGTGGTTTTTCACGTTATTATTTTATGTCACATTATTATTTGTATGATTTTCTAAGAAAGAAGATACTATCAATTAAATGAAGAAATATTTTCTTTCACTTCAATTATATAACACAACCCGACTTGAAAGATTATAACATATGAAAAAGTGTGTCTTAGAATCTTTGAAATACACACACACACACACGCACACATATACTTTGATAAAGAACAAAATTGAATTTAGAAAGGAGCAGGTTCAACAAACATCACACCTTAAAGAACTAGAAAAAGAATAAACTAAACCCAAAGCCAGCAGATGGAAGGAAATAATAAAAATTAGAGCATAGATAAATAGAAAATAGCAAAACAATAGAAAAAAAATCAAGAAAACCAAAAGTTGATTCTTCCAAAAGATCAGCAAAGTTGACAAATCTTTAACTAGTCTGACTAAGAAAAAAAATAAATGAAACCCAAAGCCAGCAGATGGAAGGAAATAATAAAAATTAGAGCATAGATAAATAGAAAATAGCAAAACGATAGAAAAAAATCAAGAAAACCAAAAGTTGATTCTCCCAAAAGATCAGCAAAGTTGACAAATCTTTAACTAGTCTGACTAAGAAAAAAAATACAGAAGACTCAAATTACTAAAATCAGACACAAAAATGGGGACATTAGTACTGATTTTACAGAAATAAAAAGGATAAGAAAGTACGATAAAAAACGCTATGCCAACAAATTGGATAACCTAGATGAAATGGACAAACTCCTAGAAACACACAAACTTTCCATACTTAATTGTGGAGAAATAGAAAATCTGTATAAACCTGTATCTAGTAAGGAGATTGAATCAGTAATGAGAACCCTCCCAATGAAGAAAAGCACAGAACTACATGGCTTCACTGGTAAATGCTACCAAACATTTAAAGAAGAACTCAACATCAATTCTTCTCAAACAAAAAATAAAAGAGGATGGAACACCTCCAAAGTTATTCTATGAAGCCAGTATTACCCTGACACCAAAGCCAGACAAAGACACTAAAAGAAAATTATAGACCAATGTCACTTATGAATATTGATGCAAAAATCTCCAACAAAATACTAGCAAACCAAATTCAGCAGCATATTAAAAGGATTATGACCAAGTGGGATTTATTCTTGGAATGCAAAGATATTTCAACATACAAAAATCAATCAAAGTAATACACCACATTAAAAGAATGAAGGAAAACTCACATGATCATTTGTGATTGATGGAGAAAAAGCATTTGACAAAATAAACACTCTTTAGCTCCTATCCAGAATGTATGAGGAACTCAAACAACTCAACAGCAACAAAACAAATAACACAACTTAAAAATGGGCAAAGGACCTGAACCAACATTTCTCAAAAGAAGACATAAAATGGCCAAGAGGAAAAATGTTCAACATCACTAATCATCATGGAAATGCAAATTAAAATCACAATGAGATATCATCTTATGCCAGTTAGAATGGCTACTATCAAAAAGACAACAAATAAAAATGCTGGTGAGGATGCAGAGAAAAGGGTGCTCTCCTGCATTGTTGGTGGGATTGTAAATTGGTACAGCCATTGTGAAAAACAGTATGGAAGTCCCTCAGATAACTAAAAAACAGATCTACCTTAAGACGCAACTATCTCACTACCGGGTATATACTGAAAGGAAATGAAATCAATATACTGAAAAGACACCTGCACTCCCATGTTCATTGCAACACATTCAAAATAGCCAAGACATGGAATTACCCTAAATGCCCATCAACAGATGAATGGATAAAAAAAAACTGTGGCTCACAATTCTGGGGCAGCTGCATCTGGCGTGGGCCTCAGGTGCTTCCACTCATGGCAGGAAGTGGAAGGGCAGCAGGCACGTGTAAGATAACATTGTGAGAGAGGAAGCAAGAGAAAGGGAGGGGAGGTGCCAGGCCCTTTTTAACAACCAGCTCTCACAGGAACTAACGGAATGAGAACTCACTCACCCCTGAGGATGAGCTTTAATCTACTCATGAAGGATCCACCCTCATTTCCCAAACACTTCCCATGAGGCCCCACCAACACTGCCACATTGGAGATCAAACTTCAGCATGAGTTTTGGTGGCATCAATTATATCCAAACTATAGCAACTGCATACCTATCAGAATGGCTATAATTAGAAATAGTGATAACAATACATTCTAGCAAAGATGGGGAGAGACTGAATTACTAATACATTGCTGGTGTAAAATAGTACAGCCACTCTGCAAAATTGCTTGGCAGGGTATTATAAAACTAAACAAGCATATGACCCAGCAATTGTACCCCTGGGCATCTATTCAGAGAAATAAAAACTATGTGAACACAAAAACTGATACCTGAACGAAACAAAACAAAACAACCTGATACATGACTATTCATATAAACCTTATTTAGAATAGCCAAGGGCTGGCCCGGTGGTGCACTGCTACAGTGTGCCGCTTGGGAGTGCTGCGGCGCTCCCGCCGAGTGTTCGGATCCCACATACAGACCCGTTCCCGCTCACTGGCTGAGCGAGGTGCGGGCGCAGCACCAAGGGTTGCGATCCCGTTGCCGGTCCCGGTCCGGTACGGGCGCGACACTGAGGGTTGCGATCCGTTGCCGGACACGAGAAAAGACAAAAAAAAAGGGAAAAAAAAAAAAAAAAAAAGGAAAAAAAAAAAAAAAAAAGAATAGCCAAAATTGGAAACGACCCAAATATTCTTTG
>NW_007732322.1:104676-127992 GCF_000696425.1 Galeopterus variegatus | reverse complement strand
GATCCCGGACAGGCCCTGTAGGCCATTATAAGGACTTTGGACACTGGGAAACCATTGAAAGGTTTTAAGTAGGTGAGAGACATGATCTGATTTGCATTTTAAAATAATTTCTTTGGAATCTATAATAATCTCAAAATAAAAAATTAAAACAAAAAGACATCTCTGGCTGCTGGGTGGAGAGTAGACCACAGGGCATGTGGTGGGCAGAATCCAGGATGGCCCTTTCAGTGCTCCTGCGCCTTGGAATGCCTCCTCTTGAGTACAGGCTGGCCTTATGGACTCACTTGTACTGAACAGAACATGACAGAAGTAATTGGTGTCACTTGTGAGATTAGGCTACATTGAGCATTCTGTCACATCTCCCTCTCTCCCTCACTCTGGGTGAAGGCAGCTGCCATATGAGAGCTGCCCTATGGAGAGGCCCACGGAGTGGGGTGAGGGACTGACACATGCAGTCCAAAGCCCACGAGGAGCTGAGGGCTGTGGCAGCACATGAGTGATCTTGGAAGTGGATGCTTCTACCCCAGTCAAGTCTTGAGGTAACTGCAGCCCAACCAACAGATGGACAGCAACTTTGTGAGAGACAGGATGCACCTAGCTAAGCTGCTGCAAGTTTCCTGACCCACACAAACTGTGTAACATATGTTTGTGGTTTTAAGCCATTAGGTTTTGGGGATAATTTGTTACACAGCAATTCATAACTAATACAAGGGAATAAGAGCAGAAGCAGAAAGACCAGTTAAGGGTCAGCACAGTAGTCAAGAGACAGTGAGTTAGAACAGTAATGGCGGAAGTGGTGAGAAGTGGGCCGGGTAGGAAAGACGAAGGAGATAAGGGGAGCAACATGCTCTTCGTGACCTGGAGAAGGAAAGTGAACAACGACAGCCCTGGTTTCCACTCAGGGGAGAGTAACCACCAACGCCCCCTGTGGAACAGGCTGTTTGCAGAGGTGGAAGAAGAGAACAGCTCTAGAAGGATGTCAACACCGGCTCCTATGGGAACAAGTGGGAACGAGAGGTCTGAGGAAAAGGCCTGAGCTTCGTCTAGGACTGTGTGGCAGGGATTAAGAAGCTGACTGGGGAGGCCAGGAAAGCAAAAGTGACAGGAGCTGGCAACGCCTGACATTACAGAGGTAAAGACAATGGCAATAAGTCACAAACACCTTTGTTTGGTTCAAGTAATCTGAGAAATTCACCTGAATAAATATGTCACTCCAAGTGGCCAGGATAAAAATTACTAAAAAGCCATACTCGTACATGCTCCTCCATCCAGGATTGGTCCCCGGGTAACTCTAAGAACAGGAACTCGTCCATGCCGTGCACACCCAGAACACAGAGCCCAGCTGTCACCAGACATGCAAGCATTGACCCAGGAGGCAATTTATCCTAGTGGTTAAGGCATGGGTTTTAGTATCAGGAAGGTCAGAGTAAGAATTCTAGCTCCTCTGTTGCTAACCTCAGCGAATTTATTTAAATTCTTCAAGCTTCGGTTTTCTTGAGTACAAAATAAGGGTAATAAGGTACTTCTTTGCACCTTTAGAACAGCACTGGATGGTTGGAAGGATTTGATAAGACCTTATTTAAATTCTTCAAGCTCCGGGTTTCTTGAGTACAAAATAAGGATAATAAGGTACTTCTTTGCACCTTTAGAACAGCACTGGATGGTTGGAAGGATTTGATAAGACGGGTGTGTTTTCCTTAGCACGGTGCCTGGCACATAGTAAGTTCTCAACAGATGAGCCTTGAGCTGCCACAATGTGAACTGCCGCCTGCCACTGATGTTCTGACTCCCCGGAGAAGCACAAAGGGCAATTGAAGGAGGTGGCAGTGCCCTTTATCTCCACGCAAAGCTGCCCACTATGCCAGAGCTTACAAACAATAAGGTACACACATCCTATTCTTCTGAGGAAAGCTGTGATCAAAAGCCCGCTTTACCCCATCAGTGAACACAGCTGCTGGTTCCCTCGGCTCTCTTCCCACCCTTGATAAGGGAGCCTTTTAAATGCCTTAAAGATAAGCCCTGCTGCTGAGCCACAGGGGGCCCAAGTGGGGACAGGGCCGATTCATTGGGGAAACAATACTACACAGAGTGTCACTCCTTCCAACCACTCCACACACACTATGTCACCACATCTGCTCCCTGGCAGCTACTGTCTGCTTTGTGACCCACTGATTGATATACAAAGAGACAACCCACAGAATAAGCAGGTCAAGGTGCTGGTGGGTCACTGGAGGACCCAGTGCCCATGAAGGCCCTGGCAAGGTGCAGGCTAAGCCCAGGATCCATCTCTCACGCCATAGCTGAGACACTCTCTTGCTTGGACAGCAAACCCCCACCTGGGTATTTAAAAGCATGTCATTAAAAGTTGATGCATAACATCAAAGAGCAAGGCTCGCTCAGCAGAAGATAGGTTTAGAGACAAAAATCATTACAAAGTAAAACTGCCAGCACAACTCTGCTGAAAAGAGCAGTCACCTTCACAGATGATAACAACACAAGCCAATCGCACCATGAATACAAAAAACAATGTTATCAACAAGCCTAACATATGCATGCAAGTCTATGTAAAGGAACATCAATTGTTATCATCAGAAGCCAAATACTAATGTTAACAGTAGGAAAGAAAAACTGGAAAGAACAAAATGTTTGTTTTATGTATGCATCTAATTTCTAAGTCCACTGTTTAGTTAAAGATATCCATCTGAATCCAAGAAGATGTCATCAGCTTGTCTTTCTGTTCTAAAATGAAAGACTTTAGAAATCCAAGTGTACTTATAAATCTAAATGTCCCATTTAGGCTTATAATTAAGCCATAACCTCCCGCTAACACCCACAAACAATTATATTTAGAAATAGAAGTCTCAAAAGTCACACAATTTGCAGATTTTCATAATATTTCTCCCCATTGTGGATCTTTGCCAGCATTCTGTCATTTCTAATCTATAGTGTCAGTTTGACGGTTAAAACAAACAAGAGTAAATGTTTGTGGAGGGAGGAAATAATCCGCACATCCATTCATTAGCATCATGCTCACACGTTCATTGTCAATTATAAATATTTGCTTGGCCTAAACTCTGCCACCATCATTTAAGCCATTACTGCCTGTAACTAAGTGATATATTTGAAGAGTCAAGCTTCTGGCATTTTGTAGCTGGGGCTCAAGAATAATCAAAATGTTCATAAACTAAACTTGGGTCCCAGCGGAGTGTCTTACTCAAGATAACAAATGATTATACAAGACAATGAACTACAGGTCAAACTCTGATTCATGAGTTGCATAATGATGTTTCTGGGCTATATCCATTAGCTTTTGCTAAAGGCCTTTACAATTGTTATTTGGGGAAAATTTTAAGGGACATTAAAATACACACTTGGAATTAGACATTGGCATATGCTGCAGGATTCTTGGGGGAGCCCCGGATCCTACTAAATGTCATGGAAGCTGTTGGCACCCCATCCAAATTCCCTTTAGAGGCAGGTGCATCTGTCCCTCAGCTGCCGTTAGCAGTGACTGCTAACAACTCACAGTTGTCCTCTTCTCCAGAGACCTGCCCTTGGCCAAATGGCAGCAGCAGTCTTGACCAGGAACTATGCCCTCCCCATGCATCTCCTGACCTCAGCCAATGACTTGCTGACATGGAGTATGAAGGCAGGATCCCTTCTCTCAAGGGAGGGACCAGCTCTGTGATGTAGTTCATGCTCCAGAGCTTCCCCATGGGACCAGGTGGAAGCTAATCTCCTGAGGAGGCCACATTCTTGCTTAGTCTTTTCCCCCTGACCTATCCTGGTTCTACTTCTCACCTTCTCCTGAGAAGTCTCAGGAAAAAAAAATCACATGAAAAAGAATCCCCATCTCAGGGGTCTGCTTCTAGGGAGCCCAACTTAAGCCAATAAGAACTTCTCATTGCCCTGGATGGGACTGTGCTCCTGCCTCGGTCTTCCATGAACCCTAAGCTCCACCAATGGAACTGGTTGCTATTTTTCAAATACTTCAGGTAGATGGGTTTTCTCCCTAGTCTAGATGTTTTTTCCCACTGACTGCAAGATAACCAGTCCAAGAACTGTATACATTCATTCCCAGTGCCTGGCACAGTTCTGGCAGAATTCTTCATCTCGGTCCTGACCAATAAAATCCTTCTTAATCTTTCCTAGAAATCAGTTAGAAAAAAGACCAAAACCCCAACTGAAAAGAAGGCATAGGATATGAACAAATATAGCTCACTGCAATGGAAATAGAGACATGAAAACATAAGACATGCTCATTCTCACTCATACTAAGTGAAACGTGAATTAAAACTACATTGAGATACTATTTTTCAGCCATCAGATTAGGAGAAGTCCAAAATACAATTTTTTATTCTATCCATAAATCCAGCCCAGTCTTAGTGGATTTTTTTTTCCCACTGCAAATGAATTGTTAGTCCAAGAGATGCCCCTGTGGGAGTTCATTGCTGGGAAGTGAATCTGATAAAGCTCTGTAAAACCCTTTAGAGCTGTAGGTGAAAGGAGAGTGCAAACCTTAATTATTAGACTGAACATCCACCTCTTCAGGAATGTTTTGTATTATATTAGGTTCCTTCTCTAGGTCATAAAAAACATGCTGCTTTCTTTATTTCCTCTGTTTGTCCAACTCAGGCAAGAGTCCTTACTGTCACATTCCTCTAAGATCACAAAATGTCTTGGTAGCATAAGGATCACGCCTTCAGTTTGTCACGTTTTTCCTACTCATCTTCATGCAAGGTGGGATTAAATGGACCATACATTTTCTTCTATCATTCTGTGTCTGCTAATTGAGTGTATATATGTCTGTTTCCTCCACAGATGCCTTCAGTTTGTCACGTTTTTCCTACTCATCTTCATGCAAGGTGGGATTAAATGGACTATGCATTTTCTTCTATCATTCTGTGTCTGCTAATTGAGTGTATATATGTCTGTTTCCTCCACAGATCTACATAGTTTATGGCATTAACGTTTCCGAAATTTTCCTTCCTCTCTCTGTAGAAGAATCACACCTCTTTGTTTCGGTGGTGTCAAGTTTGTTCTTGTAATTTGCTTTGGTCCATGAAATGTGAGCAGAAATGACATAGGCCACGTCCAATCAGAAGCTGTAAGACCCATCATGTGGTTCCCACCATCACACTCTTTCCTCTACTCCAAGACCATCCCAAAGACTAGCATATCCCAGAAAGGGTTTGTTCCTTCAGCCTGGGTCCTGGAATAAGGACAATATTCAGCAGAGACATGAAAAACTTAAATGTGAGTGAGAAATAGATCTTTGTGGTCTTAAGCCCCTGAGATATGGGAGTCATTTGCTACTGCACTGTAACCTAGCCCAGCTTCTGCTACAGTCTGTAAGCTCCAGTGAATCTTATTTCCTTTTGTATCCCAAACAGCACCTCATATACTCCTTTGCCCAAAATATACATTGAATAAAAATGGGCTGAATAGAATTTTTCTTTTTCTCTTTTATCTTTCTTCTCTTTCTGTTCTGCACAATTCAGTACAAAAGCCATTCTGAGGGGCCGTAGAAGGCAGGTGTTTGGTGAAGAAGTAAGGAGAAGCTGTGTGGACCCAGAGCAGGGTCCCAGAGCCTGAGCGGGGTGAGGAGACTTGATCAAATAAATAAATACACAATGAATAATGGGAGCCAAGCTTCTCACTACCAGGGAAGGGAGTTATAAATATGGAGAGGGAGGAAATTATAATGAACCTGGTTTTGTTTGATTGGAATTAGAGATGTTAATGTGATAGTGGTTTATCAAAAATGGTGTTGCCCTATCTGGCCTATTCTCCATTACCAATGAATTGAAGCCAGATTGGGGATTGTCAACATTTCTCAGACCGCTGCGTTTACTATGATCTGAATGTGTGTGTCCCCCTAACATTTATATGTTGAAATTCTAACCCCCAAGGTGGTAATAATAGGAGGTGGGGCCTCTGCGGAGTAATCCCTGATGACTGGGATTAGCGCTCTTATAAAATAGGCCCAAAGACACTCCTTCATCCCTCCCACCACGTGAAGACTCAGAAAGGAGATGCCGTCTGTGAGGAAGTAGGTCCTCGCCAGCCACTAAACATGCCAGCATCTTCCTAGCCTCCAGAGCTGTGAGAAATAAATTTCTGCTGCGTTTAAGCTACCTAGCTTATGGCACTTTGTTATAACAGACTGAACAAACTAAGACACCATGCTTGGGGAGAGAGCAGGAGTACATCGGGAGATTGGCAATATCCCCATGAAGCACAAAAGCCCAGGATGGCAGCATAGAGAGGACAGAAAGGCACATGGCCTCAGCTGCCAAGTCTCCACTGCCAGGATCGGCATAGGAGGGACTTTCCCTTGCAGGGAAACAGTAGGCAGAGAGCCCACACCAGCCCCAATCCTCACCACAGAGGCCAGCAGTTCCTACTGCAGGAGGATTCCACAGCCCTTGCAAGCCCAGAGCCAAGCATGAGGAGCAGCCTAGGATATATGCACTGCATTGCTCCAGAACAGGAACAAACATGGTGTGCTCCTCTCCCCCACCCCTCATGACCAACGCCTATGCCTTATGTCAGCACCTTGAAACCAGAGCCATCGTGGGAGTGTGCCCTGCCCTGGGAGCCAGTAGCAACTGCATTTCCCCAGACTTAAGGCTCTGCCATCATCCCACCACACTCACAGGAGAGGCTACAACACCCCGATCCCAGCGACTTGAAGCCTGAGCCCAGGAGTGGCTGTGACTCTAGTCCTGCACATTTAGGAAGCCAAACCCAGGCCTGCTGAACTGATGCATCCCCAATGTATCTAGACAGAGATCAGCCAGGCAGACCCAACTCTGGCAGACCACCCACCTCCCCTGCCAGTCAGCTGAGTTCTGTGCACCCAAGCCCCCAACCCAGGAAAACAGTTCACAGTTCCCTACCCTAATAAATGTGCCTTTTGGCCAGAATGAAAGAAAAAAAAAAAAACAAATGATCATCTTGATAGACACAAAAAAAGTATTTGATAAAATTCAACATCGCTTCATGATAAAAACCATCAACAAATTAGGTATAGAAGGAAAGTATCTTAACACAACAAAGGCTATACATGACAAACCCACAGCTAACATCATACTAAGAACTAGAACAAGACAGGGACGCCCACTCTTACTACTTTTATGCAGCATAGTACTGGAAACTCTAACGAGATCAATTAGGCAAGAGAAAGAAAGAAAAGGCATCCAAATTGGAAAGGAGGAAGTCAAACTTTCTGTTTGCAGATGGCATGATTTATATAGATAGAAACCTAAAGACTCTATTAAAAAACTCCTAGACCTGATAAACAAATTCAACAAAGTTGCAAGATACAAAATCAACATAGAAAAATCAGTAGCACTTCTATACAGTATTTCTAGCAGAAAAAGAAATCAAGAAAGCAATGCCATTTACATTAGCAACAACAACAACAGCAAAATACCTAGGAATAAATTTAACCAAGGAGCTGAAAGAGCTCTACAAGGAAAAGTATAAAACACTGATTAAAGAAATTTAAAATGACACACACAAAAAAGGGAAGACATCCTATGCTTATGGATTGGAAGAATGAATATTGTCAATATGACCATACTACCCAAAAGTGATCTACAGATTTAATGCAATCCCCATCAAACTACCAATGACATATCATATAAACCTTATTTAGAATAGCCAAGGGCTGGCCCGGTGGTGCACTGCTACAGTGTGCCGCTTGGGAGTGCTGCGGCGAAAAGACAAAATAAAAGGGAAAAAAAAAAAAAAAAAAAGAATAGCCAAAATTGGAAACGACCCAAATATTCTTTGACAGATGAATGTCTAAATTGTGGTAACTTTATACCTCAGAATGTTACACAGTCATAAAAAGGAATAAACTATTGATACATACAACAACTTGGATGGATCTCAAGGGAATGATGCTAGGTGAAAAGAATCCCAAAGTTTACATGCTGTATGATTCCACTTATATAACATTCTCAAAATAGCAAAATTATAGGTATAAAGAACAGATTAGTAGTTCCAATGGTTAGGGATTGGGGATGAAGGAAAAGGGGATAGTCATGGCCATAAAGGGATTACACAAGGGAATTTTGTGGTGATGTAACAGTTCTGTATCTTAATTGTAATTGTAGTTACATGAATCTACACGTGATAAAATTACATCTATACACACTACACACAAGTAAGTGCATATAAAACTGATGAAATATGAGTAAGTTCTGTGGCTCGTACCAATGTTAATTTCCTGATTTCGATAATGAACTGTAGTTATTTAAGATGTCACCACTGAGAAAAACTGAATGAAAGGTATATGGCATCTCCTTGGACATTATTTTTTTTTTTTTGCAACTTTCCAAAGTTTACTTGTATGTTTGATATTTTTAAAATTCAGAAACATATTTTCATATATGTATCAGTTAGGATGCCTTTGGCTGAAAATAGCAAACAATCCAAATAAAAATGTATTAAATAAGTGGATTTATCTTATCTGACATAACAATTTAAGAGATAGGGCAGTTTTAAGGTTGGATAATTTACCATCTCAATATAGTCATCAAAGACCCAGCTTCTCACCATATTTCTGCTCTTTTGTTTCTAGAATGTTTGCTTTTGTCCTAAAATTGTTCACTCTTGGTCTCAAAATGGCTACAGCAACCCCACTCATCACCTCCTTCTACAAAAACATCCAGAAGAAGAAACGGTTCATTTTTCGAGTTATTTAAGACTAATGAAAAGCCCTCAGGAGTCTTTCCCTCAAATCTTTATTGGCCAGAATTGCATCTCATTCTCATTCCTAAATTTAGTAGATCTCTGGGAATGGGAATACCATGATTTGCTTCAACTAATCAAGATCCCGCCCCCACCCCTACCCCCACCCCATGGCTGGAGAGGTTGTCCAGTCTCTCCTGAAGCAGATGGTCACTCAATACCAGGGACAAGTTAGCAAAAAAAAAAAGGGAGGGGGGATGATTATTGGGTAAACAACCTGTATGTCTACGACACCATATGAACAACTGGAATTCAAAAATTTGTTTTACCTTAATGCAACTGAAAAGTAATCACTCTACAGTTACCTATTGTATCTAAGGCCACTATCATCTCTCCCATGAATGATTTCAGCAGTTTTTTTTACTCCTTACCTAAACTGTTCCCCTCTAATTCTTTCTCCACAATAAAGCACAGTGATCTTTTCATCCTTTTTTTTCTTTTCTAAATCACAAACATGATAGTGTTGTTGATCCCTTAATATCATTCACTACTTCTCTGTCAACATTGACAGGATTGGATGAAGTCCTGGCTACTTTTTTTTGCCTGAACTCTTCAGCCTATTTACCACCATCCCCTGCAGAACTTTATATTCTAATGCCCCCAAACTGTTTATGGTTCTCTGAATTCTATGCTCTTTCTTCCTTTGCTTCCTTTGCCTTTGCTTTCCATCCCCAAACCTACCCTCTTTAACTAGGGAATTCTTCCTCATCCCTTAAGAGTCAGCCTGGACATTGAATCTTTCTCCTGGAAGGCTTCTTGTGACATAGTTCCAAGCAGTGTCAGGTCCTCCTCCTCAGGGCCACCACCACGTCCTGTTCCTGTTTCCTTTAGAATTGTCAGGTGTCCAGTAACAAAGTGTATACACAGCATATTTGCAACCTCTCTGGTAAAACGAACATTTTATACTACAAATATTTGAGTTTCTCAACCTTCCAAATAACTCTAAAATAAAATCACGGTTCCCTAAAAATTAAATTATAAAGGCCTCAAATCAAAAAATAAATACAAATTATTTTAGAATTAAATATATAAACATCCACATTTCCAACTATAGCCTGGTATTTTCAATTAATCTGAAAACCTGTCCCTTTATCTATGCTATAGACACAATGATCTCCTTGAGGATGAAGATTTCTTATCCTGATGCCAAGCCACAGTAGACACTAATTAGCTATTTGAAAAATGAATGGAAGACTAGAATTAGTTGTACAAACTGGAAATGAGATTTTCAGGAAAAATCCTTGGATCATCTCTTCTCCCCTACTTAAAAGATTTCCATCCTACACAATTCTTCCATCACAGTAGTGACAGGTGAAAGGGTCTCTACTGATAGAACTGTAGGAGTTAGCTGCAAGAACAATTAAAAAAAAATTACTGAAAAATTAACAAAAACTTCAACCCCAAGGCATGATTATATGTAGGGAATTTCTGAATGTCAATTGGATCTTAGTGACAGTCTGCACATGCCGTATTTTTTCTCTGATGTTGTGATGCTTTGGAAATGAAAACTTGTTAGGCAAATAATAAAAAATAGCTCCCCCAATTGCTGATTATTCATGAAATGTTTCTATGTATCTCTGAATCATGACATAGCTAGCTATTTAGAAATGGAATTATTGTTGAAGCCTGAGGTGGTATTCCTGTTTTCTTCTATCAAGCACGTATCCCCCAGTATCTCCTTTTCAGCTTCATTGCTTACCTACTCACGTTTTTCTCTACTTTAATATATCATGTTAGGGCCGGCCCGGTGGTGCACTGCTATAGTGTGCGGCTTGGGAGTGTGGTGGCGCTCCCGCCGAGGGTTCGGATCCCACATACAGACCGGTTCCCGCTCACTGGCTGAGCGAGGCGTGGGAGCAACACCGAGGGTTGCTATCCCGTTGCTGGTCCTGGTCCGGTACGGGGGCGACACTGAGGGTTGCGATCTGTTGCTGGACATGGAAAAAGACAAAATGTCCTGGTCCGGTACGGGGGCGACACTGAGGGTTGCGATCCGTTGCTGGACATGGAAAAAGACAAAAAATATATATATATATATATATCATGTTAAATCCTTTTTTTTTTTTTTTTTTACTTTTTACAAAGTGAAGAAAGAAAATTTATAAGCTATTTGGAGAGAGAAAGGAATACCAATGTAATTATTTAAAATTATATTGGCATGAATCTACAGCATTTTGTCCTCTGATGATGCTAACAGAAGACAAAACTAGCAAATTCAAATGTTTGCATAAACTGAACCCTTGAAAATAACAGCTGTTACAGTCTAATCACTCCATCCAATGTTTGAGGGGGTATGTTTCCCTCCAAACGCTATTTAAGCATTATATGTGAATGTTCCCTAAGTAACAGCATGTGCATGCATAATTAGGGTAGTTTACTCCATACCCCCAACCTTGAGTCAGTATTAAACATTAAGAAAAAGCATACAGTACACATGGAACTTGATGCAAGTAGCTGATAGATTCCGGAGTCATGCCTTCTAATCCTGCTGTTAGAATTTAAAAATGCTTTGGAGCCAATCACTTCACTGAATTACTTGATTTCCTTACCTGTTAAGGGAATAATAGGATAAAAGAGAAAAAATTAAAAGCCCTAAGAATCTGCACTGTTGATTTTACACCAAACTCCTAGGACTGTCAGAGGAATTCCACTCTCTACTTAAGGCAATTTGTATTGTCAGAAACTTTAACAGTCAGGCCAGCGGGCCGGCCCGTGGCTCACTTGGGAGAGTGAGGTGCTTACAACACCAAGTCAAGGGTTAAGATCCCCTTACCAGTCATCTTTTAAAAAAAAAAAAAAAGAAAGAAAGAAAAGAAAAAGAAACTTAAACAGTCTTTATTTCTTTTCCCCCCTTTTGTTAGAAAATTCTTTGTATTATATTGAAATCGGATTCCCTGTTGGCAGCGGAGGATGGTAAAGAATGTGGTATCTGGAGACAACTGGGTGAATGCTTACCAGCAATATGACTCTGGGCAAGTGACTTAATTTCCTGACATGTGTTTCCTCAATCTGTCAGAACTTTCATTCTCAAATGTGAAGGTGTATGTGCTCCTGAACTTATGTTCTTATGAGTCAGAACATCAGCAGCTTAACAGGGCCAGCTTAATGGAAGTCCAAACTAGAAATCTTGATGAAGTCCTGGAGGCCAAGTATGGGCCAGCTCCAGAGTGTGAAGCTCCTGCGGGCTGTAGCCATGGTGGGGGTCGGTCTTTCCTCACGTGTTGCTGGCTTTTTTTCCAGGAACCCCATCAGGGTTCTTTAGGTAGGAGCATGGGAAAAATCCAGAGAAAAGCCCTACATGGTGCTGGCTCTATATTACTTTCAAAATCATCAAATAATCAGAGTATTTTTAAGATATTATGTTTGGTGATTCTGTCTGCATCTTCTTTTATGAGGAGAATCGAGGGACTCAAGCCCCCAAACCCTCACACCATTTATTCTATACAAATAAATTTGAATATTTCACTTGAAGAGTAGGCTATCAGAGTAAGAAGTTCTAAATAATTGGCTTAGTTCTTTACTTTAAAATGTAGATATTTATTGATCCTGTATTTGCTCAGTGCCTGCTGTGTCAACACACTGTGCTAGGAACTGTGCTAATGGGGAACACCAGGGAGGGGCCCTGAAGAGGACCATCTAGAAATGGATTCAAGAGAGGTGCTACCATTTAACTGTTTTGTAACTTGTGGCAAATCAAATAATCTCTAATCTAGGGGTTTCAGTTTCCTCACCAGCAAAAAGCAGAAATTGAGTTAGATGGTTTTTCCATCCCTGTGGTAGATCGCAAAAATAGCCACACTTCTCTATCTCTTCCCATATGCATTCCTGTTTGCAAGCTAACTTTATAGTTCCTGGAATAAAGAGGTGAAATCTATTTCCTTATCCCTTGAACCAGGCTGTCCTTGTGACTTGCTTTGGTAAATAGAAAGCATCAGAAAGAATGAAGAGCACTAGAAAAGGATTCTTATTTTTATATACATAGGGTTTCAACAAACACAGTAATTTGTCCTTTTGAATTCCCCAAAACATCCCCAGACCTGTTACTAAAGCAAAGCTGTTACTAGAACTAAAGGGAGAACACCACCTTGACAGAATCTTAGTAGTGTCTCAGAAAATGGAAGGAAGAGCAGAATATCGACAAGGAGTTCAAGCGGTTTAAGATGGGTCTTTCAAGGCAGGGAACTGATTGGGATTAAGTAAATTTGATATAATTGTTTAGGACTGGTGGACACAGAGAAGAGAGGATCTTGAAGTGACTCTTGATAAGTAAACTGTTGTTGATATCTCCAAGCTAATTGCCAAAGTGAGCAGTCCATTGTCTTGAAAAATTGATCTGTGGGAATTTTCTGAAACAGCGAAGTTATTTATTGTTTATAGCATTATGATTTCCAGGGAAACTTTCCTCGAACAAATCGCTAAGTCAAGTCGACAGCTGTGGTCTACAGCCTTATAAAAGTCATATTGTCACAGATGTTCCCAATTCTTAATCCATTTCAACTTTATGGACAAAAAGTTGTTGATAAGATTTACTTGTTATCTTTTAAGTTTCTAATGTAACCATAGTTATGTTTTTTTTCTCTGTCATTATATTGCGTATTTGTGCTTTCATTTTTCCTTGAAAATTTTTCCAAAAGTTTTTCTATTTTGTTATGATTTTCATAAGACCAATTTCTGAACTTACCGTTTTGCTGTTGCATCTTATCTCTTTCACTGACTTCTGCTCTTATTTTTTTTTATCTTCTTTCTACTTTCTTGAGGGTTTCTTATGCTATTCCTTTTCTAATTTTTTAATTTAAAACATGATCTTATTAATATTTTGCCTTTCTTCTTTTCCAATACAAACTTTTAATCTATATATTCGTAAAAAGACCATTTTTGCCATATCTTACAAGTTTTGGTATTGTAGTGTTTTCATTTATCATTCAGTTTTAAGTATTTTTTAGTTTACAGTATGATTTCTTCTTCAACCCATAGATTATTTTATGTGTTTTTAAAATTTTTTTATATTTTGAGAGATTTCTAAACATTACCTTTTGCCAATAACATATAATTGAATTATGATATGGTCAAAAACATAGTGTCTTTGATAAATATCCTTTGAAACTGATCTGGTACATAATCAATTTTTGTTAATGTTCTTTGTGTGTTTGAAGTAAAATGTGTATAATCTAGTTATGCAGAATTTTATATCATTTTATTATATCAAGAATAATAATTGTGGGGGCTTCTGGTCAAGATGGTGGAATAGACAGTCCCCAGTTTCACTCTCTCCCACAAATCAACCAATTTACAACTATAAAAAACAACAACAGCCAAGCTGGGACCGCTAGAGCTCAGGAGAAGAGGAGGGACCGATAGAGTGCATGAAGGTGGAAGAAGCCATGATGAGAGAAAGAAAAAACCTCTATGACCATTTTGTGCTGAGGGTGCTTTAAGGCTGGAGCTGCTGAGTGCACAGAGCAGGAGCTGGCAAAAGCCACGACTGTGCCCTTCAGATGGGGTTGCTTGGAGGCAGCAGGGGAGAAGAGGGCCATGGTGGCACCCAGGCCAGCAAGACCACTAATAGGGTTCCCATGGACCCACATAGGAGCGAGGAGCCATGACAACTGAAGGAAAGGAGCCACTCAGAGGCCAGTGAGTCATTGCAAGGGACTGGAGCATGGCCTGTCCCATGGGAAGTGTTTGGAGCAAGGGTGATGGGAGAGACGGGCCCACCAGGGGAACACTGGGGCACAGCAAGGAGAGCTGGTCTGCTCCCCAATCAGCATAGGACCACTCAGAGGAGACTGGTCAAGAATATAGAATTGCATGGGGTGCAGTTTGATGAAAAGACTCAGTCCCAGATCATAGTTTCTACACAACCCAGGTGCACTGGGTCTCTGGAGAGCCGGAAGTACTTATAAAGTCAACCAATATAATCTGAGCTGCACAAAAAGCAAAGCAGCAATTTAGCTCAACCACAGAGCTCAAATACTTGTCCCAACAGGAAGTTTCCCCACTTTAGAAGTAAGCAAAGGACAAAATATTAGTACCTGCCCAGGCATACCACCAGCACCTCAGGGGCCTCAGGACCCAAGGTATGCAGCCAGGGCCTGGACCTGCCCCTCTACAACCAGGTGCACCACCAGCACCAAGGAGCATGCCAAAAACATCACCTCCGTGTGGGTGGCCCATCACACCCACCACAATAACCATGGCTGCTACGAAAGAGGCTAGATGCCACAACAATCATGCAGACAGTCCACCAGCCACTGGAGTGCATTGACACAAGGAGAGTCACCAGCAGAGACCAAAGGAACGAAGAGGATGTCTCTTTCCACAAAGCCCATTCCAGAGTGACAGAAGAAGCATCTGCTCTGTGATAATACTGGGGGACCTGAACACACCTCTCAGCATTGGACAGATCATGTAGGCAACAAATCAACAGAGTAACCATTACTCTTTCAGAAGGAGAGAAGAAATCTAGGGTTATCAGAGGCGGCCAGGGGCAGCAAGAGGGGGATGGGGAAAGATCGGACAAAGGGCATAAAGAATAAGTATGATTTGTAACAGTATAGATGCTAGTAATATTGATTTGATCAACATATCTCAATGTTGAAACCCCAAAATATGTATAATCAGTTATGATTCGATAAAAATTAAAAAGAAAAAAAGAATATTAATTGTGTGTTTAATCTTTGCTCATATATTTATGTCTGCTTGAACTTCCAATAATTGAAATATCCTTCTTTGGTGTGGTAAGTTTGTCAATTTCTCTTCATAATTCTAACTTTTTTTGATTTATATACTTTGACATTATCTTATTAGGCATGCATCTATGTTTAACATTATTAAGTATATATTTTTGATTAATTGAGCCTTCTATTGATATGTAATGATCCTCTATAAGGTGCTTTATATTAGAATCTATTTTTTGTGATAATATGATGCTCACACCAGCTTTATTTTGCTCAGTATTCACTATATATATATTTTCCCGTTTTTTTACTTTCAGTTTTTCTGCGTTGTTATGCTTTAGCTGTGTATCTTGTCATTGAAATATGGCTTCTTAAAAAAATCTAATCTGGCCATCTTTGTCATTTAACTGGCAAGTTTAGTCTATTTTTCTACCATTTTACTTTCTTAATCCTATTTGTTCTATTTCCTTTTCCTTCTTTCTTGCCTTTTTGTCTTACTTTTTTTTTTCTCAACTGGTTTGAGATTTACATTTTACATATTTTTTTATTGATTATTCTTAAATTACTGATTATTTTTATGCATACTTAACAGAGTAAAAAATTAAACATTACAAGAATTTTAGGAAACTTTGGCTTCAACATCCTCATACTCAATTTACATATTATTGTCCACCAATATTTCAGTCCTGTTTTTTAACCCTAAGACAACATCATGACACTCATCATCAACATCATTTTATACTTCATGTTGTACTTAACATTATTTATCATGATTTATTCAACCAGTCCCCTATTGATGGATATTTGGGTTGATTCTAGTCTTTTGCTATTATATGCAGTTCTGCAATATATAGCCTTGTGCTCACATCTTTTTACATTTTTTTTCAGTGTCTTTGATATATAACCTTAGAAGTGTAGATCAAAGGTAACTGTATAGTAATTTTGCTAGATATAGCCAAATTTCCCTTCATAAGAGTATTACCATTTTGTACTTCTACTAATAATATATAAGAGTGTATGTTTTCCCACAACTTCACCAACAGAGTATGTTGTTTTGTTGGTCAATTTTATGTGTCAACTTGGTTAGGCTATAGTACCTGGTTATTCAATCAAACACTAATCTAGGTGTTGCTCCAAAGACATTTTGGAGATATGATTAACATCTACAATCAGTTGACTTTTAAAGAACATTGTCTTGGATTATCTGGGTGGGCCTGATCTAATCAGTTGAAGAGCCTTGAAACCAGAAATGAGGTTTTTGCTAGGAAGTGTCAGCTTCTGCCTGAAAGTTTCCAGCCTGCTTTTCCTGATGGCCTGCCTTGGAGATTCTGGACTTGTCTAGCCAGTCCCCACAGTCACATAAACTCTGTGTGATAATCCATGTGTATTTGTGTGTGTGTGTGTGTGTGTGTGTTCATGTGTTTATGTTTGTGTTTATATTTATGTTTATATCGTACTTATTTCTCTGGTGGAACTCTGTCTGATACAATTGTCAACCTTGGGTTTGGCCAATCTGATACATAAGAAATAGTACCTTAGTTTATTACAAGTTGCATTTCTTTTGTTATAAATGAGGTTTAACATCTTTCAGTGTGTTTAGGGTCCTTTGTATTTCTTTTCCTGTATAATCCATGTGTATTTGTGTGTGTGTGTGTGTGTGTGTGTTCATGTGTTTATGTTTGTGTTTATATTTATGTTTATATCGTACTTATTTCTCTGGTGGAACTCTGTCTGATACAATTGTCAACCTTGGGTTTGGCCAATCTGATACATAAGAAATAGTACCTTAGTTTATTACAAATTGCATTTCTTTTGTTATAAATGAGGTTTAACATCTTTCAGTGTGTTTAGGGTCCTTTGTATTTCTTTTCCTGAGATCTTTGTACTGAAAACTCCTGTCCACTGTTTAATAGGATCAGCCTTTGTTGTCACAATTTTTAAAGTTTATTTATTTTTTAATTGACATGTATTGATTGTACATATTTATGGGGTACAGAGTTATATTTCAGTACATGTATATAATATGTGATGATCAAATTAGGGTAATTTGCATAAGCATCATTGAAAAAATGCAGCATTTCTTTGTAATGAGTGCATTTGAACTACTCTCTTCTAGCCATTTGAGAACATACAATAAATTATTGTTAATTATAGATGCCTAGCACTACTGTAGACCATTAGAACTTATTTTCCTTATCTGACTAATTTTGTGTCTGTTAACCAACTTCTCCCTTTCCCTTTCCTCTCNGATCTTTGTACTGAAAACTCCTGTCCACTGTTTAATAGGATCAGCCTTTGTTGTCACAATTTTTAAAGTTTATTTATTTTTTAATTGACATGTATTGATTGTACATATTTATGGGGTACAGAGTTATATTTCAGTACATGTATATAATATGTGATGATCAAATTAGGGTAATTTGCATAAGCATCATTGAAAAAATGCAGCATTTCTTTGTAATGAGTGCATTTGAACTACTCTCTTCTAGCCATTTGAGAACATACAATAAATTATTGTTAATTATAGATGCCTAGCACTACTGTAGACCATTAGAACTTATTTTCCTTATCTGACTAATTTTGTGTCTGTTAACCAACTTCTCCCTTTCCCTTTCCTCTCCTCTTCCCAGACTCTACTAACCACAATTCTACTCTCTACTTCTATAAGCTTGACTTTTTTTTTTAACTCTTACATATGAGTGAAAACATACAATATTTATTTCTGTACCTGACTTATTTCACTTAACATAATGTCTTCCAGGCTCATACATGTTGCCACAAATGACAAAATTTCATTCTTTTTTATAGCTGAATAGGATACCATTGCATATATACATCACATTTTCTTTATCCATTCTTCTGTCAATGGACACCTAGGGTGATTCTATATGTTGGCAATGAATAGTGCTGCAATAAACATAGGGAGGCAGATATCTCACAATTTTCAGAATACTGTTTAAATATTAAGCCTTAGTGTATGATGTCAGTTACAAACATTTTTCTAACTTGTTTTTTTCTCTTTTTTTGCTTGTGATTTCTTTGTGGTTTATTTGTTTGTTTGGCTTGGTATTGGTTTGGTATTTTGCCATTATTTCACCTCCATTCTTGAATGGTAGTTTTGTAGAGTACAAAAGTCTCAATTAACAGTTTATTTTCTTTTAAGACTCAAAAAACAAAACCCATATGCTCAAACCACTCGATTGTACACTTTAAATGGATGAATTGTGTGGCATGTGAATTATATATCAATAAAGTTGTTATTTTTAAAAAAAAGAACAAAACATCCAATATCTTTGGCTTCTGTTATTGCAGTTGAGCCAGTCCTGCTGCTATCTCATTTGTGATTTGATGAAAATTAGGAGACGGCACCTCCCTGACATGCAGTCTTACATGAAAGAAGATAGCACAGTGAGCAGAGCACACGTTTTATTTCATCCCCTACTTCTGCCCTTGAATACGTGCTTTTTTGCAGTGGCCCTATTTTGTGAAGTATGCTGGCATTCTAAAAATTGTTCTCTTACAGTGATCTTTCTCCCTGTTCACTTTCACAAATCTCTCTTTGTCTTTGGTGTTCTGCAGTTTTACCACAACGTATCTAGAAATAGAGCTCTTCTTATTTATCCTATTTAGGATATGTTGTGCCTCAGGTATTTTTGGGTTCACATTTTTCATCAGTTCTGGAAAATTTATGGCCATTTTTGATTATACCATGTTAAACCTCATTTTAATTTCATGTCTCTAAAATACTAATCCATGTTTTTCATTTCCTTATTTCTTTTGGCTGCCCTGTGGCCCTAATTGTGGTTTACTAAGTTTCTCTTCAATGTGTCTCATTCACTATTTTTTTAATCTCATACATTGTGATTTTTATTTCAACAATTATATTTTTCTTTCATGGTTATTTCATTTGTTTGGAATGATACATAGGTATTCATTTTACAATTTTTTTTCTTGATAGGATAATTTCTTGTTGGAAGCTTATTATTGTCATTGCAATTTAAAAAACGTTTGTGCACTAATAATCTGTTATCTGTTTCTGGCAGTTCCAACATCAAAAGTCCATGAGTTCTAAATCTGGTATTTCTGTCTCTGGATGGCTTGCCTTTTAGTGTACTTGGTATTCTCTGTCTGTGAACCAATTTTTTTGTTTAAATATTGTCTTAGTCCATTCAGGCTGCTCTCACAAAAATACCATAAACTGGGTGGCATACAAACAGAAGACATTTATTTCTCACAGTTCTGGGGCCCAGAAAGTCCAAGATCAAGGTGACAGGCAGAATTCCAGTGTCTGTTCATGCCTGTTCCTCATACCTAGCACCTTCTCACTGCATCCTCACATGCTTGAAGGAGCAAACAAGCTTTCTGGGACCTCTTTTATAAGGACACTAATCCCATTCATGAAAGCTCAACCATCATGATCTAATCACCTCCCACCTTTTAATACCATCACCTTGGGGGTTAGTATTACAACATATGAATTTTGGAGAACACAAACATTGAGACCACAGCAAATATCTTGGAATTTTACAAGAAACTTTGGAAAGCTTCCTTCCAGGAAGCTACTTTTCCCATAGCTAGGGTGCATCACAGTCGGGAGCCCTATGGGCTCTTCTTGACAGTTTTGGCTAGTGCTGGAGTTGCAGTTTCAGCATTCCCAAAGTTCAGTATTCCAACAGCAATGTTGTTATATGGCTACAGCAACTGTGGCCCTCTCAACTTTCTGCATATCTATGTAGGCTTCCTGCTGCTCAGACTTGCTGCTACTCTATTCTGATTTCTTTTTCTGCAGTCCTGACTCTCCAGACCCAGACTGCCTGGGCTACTCTAAACTCAACTCATATATGTTTGTTAGTCTGTGAAGGTGCATGCCCCTGGAGAACTCAGGTACCTTCTATGTGATCAGTAATGCCTCAGATAGTATGGTTTATTCAGTCTTGTTGTGAAGTCAAGGATATCTAATGTTTTATGATGGTATGAGTGAACCTTCCTAATTATTTCTAAAAATAACCAATAAAGTACAAATAAATCTGAAAATTAACCATTTGAAGAGCTTGAGAGAAATAGGACTAAGCCCAAAGACAATTATATAAGCTCCCTGCTCTTAGTTTCTTGAGCATAACTGTGTAAAGTCTAGGGAAGTCTGGTGATAGGTAAATTTATAATCTTAGTGATTTTTTAGGAAGTATATCAGAAAGGCCATTCATTAAGCCTAGTAATTTTAGGCCCAATTCTAGTGCTTTTAGGTTCTTGACAAATTTTTCTCTTTAGTAGCTATACTTGTAACGGTGGCCAAAATTGAATTAGCTGGAGTAACAGAGAAACTGTTACCATATAAACAGGATTATGCTGAGCATTAAATATTGGATAAAAAGTGGTTGAATTCAAAATTGAGTCTTTTAGGGGCCAGCCCGTGGCTCACTTAGAAGAGTGTGGTATTGATAACACCAAGGCTACAGGTTTGGATCCCTATATAAGGATGGCCAGTTAGCTCACTTGGGAGAGCATGGTGCTGACAACACCAAGTCAAGGGTTAAGATCCCTTTACCGGTCATCTTTAAAAAAACAAACAAAAAAATTGCGTCTTTTTCTGGGTTATAGAAAATCACATTTTCCTATGTATTTCACTAATAGTATTATTTGCTGATCAAATAAATTTGGAAAATTCTTATTACACTATTAATCTCCTAAAGATTTGCTATGCAAATTAGCACATTATTGTCCTGAGAAAATAGCAGAAATCCTATTATAAAGCCCTTTCTTTATGGACTATTCCTCAGATTCCTTAGTATCCCATAGAACAAGTGTTCCATGAATACATTTTGGGAAATGCCAGTGTAGATGAATAATGAACAATATATGTTACTTGCTGATAAAATGTGTTACCCCTGGGCCAGATGCATAAGGAAATCAGTATTTCTTTACAGCTCTTCTAGTGCCAAGTAAATAGTCCCAATAGAACAAATGAGGAAGAATATCATAAAGATGTTTTTTTTTAAAAGGTTCTAAGGATCTTTTAACCATCTGGTCTTATTATTTCATAAGAATAATTTTTAAAGGCTTAGCAAGTATGTTGGTAAACTACAGATAAAAAATATTTTAAAAGATTTGACACAAAGGTTCTTATCCAAAGGAAATCCTGTTTTCCCTAATTTGTCCTTATTACTCTACTACCATCCCTGGAATAACCCAAAGGCAAAGTCATAATGTGGTTTATTTATTTTGATTTATTTATTTGCTTTTTCCACCTCTTCTAAAATTCTTTTGATGTATTTTTACATACTATGTTTGGTAATGAGAAAGACAAGAAAAGGAGGTATATTACCTTCAGTTTTGAATGCTACTTTCTGTACTCAATTATCTAAATGTCTTCAGAATTAAAATATGTAACCACTCAGAACATGCAGTTACAATGGGAAAAGAAATTTACCCTTGTTAGACTTTGTGAACAAACCAACTATAGTAAGAAATAGAAATTCTCTTTGGTTTTTATTCCCAAAGTAATACATATTAATTATAGAAAATTTGAAAAATATAGAAAAGGACAGAAATAAAATAAAAATTACCCAAAGATAAACAGTTATCATTTAGGTGATGATCATTGGAGTCATATTTTAGTTAGTTTATAGTTTAGTATAGTGAGATATAAACTTAACCTGTCTTCCATTTTTAACATGTGAATTTATTCCCCCCCCACCTTTTTTAAAAACTATTTTTGAAAAAAGAAATCTACCCTTTTTATGACAGAGGACACCTGATACCTCTATGTACAAACTCACCAAAATGCAAGCATTTCTTTCTCCAAGAAAGATTTGAAGACTAAGATTTCCCTGCACTTGGAGAAAGGAGGTATTTGGGGTTTCTAAGAATGTGGACTGAAAACAATTAGGCTGTGACGTATAGCTTAATAGGATTAGAACTAAGATGGAACAACACACTGCTCAACAAGCCGTCTCTTGGGACAATGGGTTGCTCAACTCGGCAAACTATTCACTTATCACACCAATGTTTCCTTTTCAAGAGTCCCTTCAAAATCCTTGCCTTGCCATGCCCATCAATATGAAACTATTATAACATGAATTTTGCCCAACCCCAGCCAAGACTCTGCTAGGCCCCCAAAATCTAATATCTACCTTTAACCTCTTCCTCCCAGGACCATACTATGATTCCACCGAGGTGGTAGCCTCTCTTACTGCACCTTCTCTGCTGAATTTGAATCTGTTGGACTATTGGGTTGGAACTTCTAGCTGCTACCTTGCTACTGAGTTCAGGAATAAAGCCAACATGGTGGGCAGAGAGATGGAGCAAGACCAAATGGAACACTATCCCGGGGACATTGTTAACTTCTCAATTGTATAAACCTGTAAATTATTTTGTATGTGTGTGAGTTTGAGATTATTTTTTTCCATGTGGAACAAAGGAGTCCTAAGTAGTACAACAGGAAAATTATAAAATAATTCAGATTACATGCTTCGGCCGTGTTATTTCTTGGCCATGAAGTATCTCTAGTCAGGTATTCGTGTAATACATCAAGAGAGTCCACAGAAGATTTTATTATCGATGTTTTTATTTCTTTACTCTTAGAGCATGGGAGGTTTTTTTTGTTTGTTTGTTTTTTTAAAGATGACCAATAAGGGGATGTTTTTTTTTTTTAAAGATGACCAGTAAAGATGACCTTGACTTGGTGTTGTCAGCACCATGCTCAGCCAGTGAGCGAACTGGCCATCCCTATGTGGGATCCGAACCCGGGGCCTTGGTGTTATCAGCACCACACTCTCCTGAGTGAGCCACAGGCCGGCCCGAGCATGGGAGTTTTAACAGCAGAGTGCCTTTTCGTGACGTTGTACAAAGAGGTTTACTCTTAGTACTAGTTCCACTT
>NW_007732322.1:104279-104637 GCF_000696425.1 Galeopterus variegatus | reverse complement strand
GCCCGAGCATGGGAGTTTTAACAGCAGAGTGCCTTTTCGTGACGTTGTACAAAGAGGTTTACTCTTAGTACTAGTTCCACTTCTGCAACCACTTACAAGGGTAGCTATTCATGGATTTTATGTTTCATCCCCAAAAAGATTTGAATTAAATCTAAGAAATGACCAATGATGTTGATTTCTCTATGGTTTTTATTTTGTGTAATGAGAACATTGAACTACATTGCTCTATAATTTCTACTACTGTCCTCTCTCTCTTTTGTACATGAACTTTTTAAAATTTTGATTTATGCTTCTATTTTTTAAAGAGAAAATATAACATGCTATATGTACAACTCTGAAACTTGCTTTTCACTTAATA
>NW_007732322.1:102473-103008 GCF_000696425.1 Galeopterus variegatus | reverse complement strand
TAATATATACCAGAGATCACTCCATAGCAGGTATATTTCTCATAGAAATTCAATTAAGCATTATTAGTTTAATTCTTATAGATTGATGCAGAAATCTCTTTTTTTGTTATTGGAGATGAACAATCTTGTTAGGGTGCTCATTTAGTAAGGAGAGCAGGCAATATTGTTTGTTTCAAAGCTCATAAATACCTTTTTACTTAAGTTTTAAAAAGGTATAACCTGTTTCAAACTTTATTTGAGTTTTATTATATTTGGTTAATGAAATATATGTCTAGAATATTTAAATCTTATCCAATCTATAAACCATTCAATTGTAGAAACAATTTTAATACCACCAGTGTCTAGCATTGTGTCCCCATAGTATTCAATAATTTTTTGTTTTTGTTTTTTGGCGTTTATTTATTTATTTATTTGTTTGTTTAGGCAGCTGGCTGGTATGGGGATCCGAATGCATTCAATAAATGTTGATCATGCAGTTATAAATACTTCATCCACTAGAGCCTTCAATAAGCTAAATATATTTTCATTAACTAAT
>NW_007732322.1:100115-101240 GCF_000696425.1 Galeopterus variegatus | reverse complement strand
GAGGGAGGTTTCGGTGATGGGCCATAATAATCAACCACATTGTATATTGACAAAATTAAAATTTAAAGGAAAAAAAAAAGGATCCTTAATGCCTAATTGTTGTTGCTATTGTTATTATCTTACTTTTTTTGGCTTGGAAAGCAGCATTCAATATTTTACTTCTGGTCTATTGTTACTAACAGAAAGGGGCTTTCCACACATTTTTTCTTTTTTATGCTAAATTTTGAATTAATGAAACTAAGGTTGTGAAACACATAATTTATTAGCCTTCAACCATTTTTCTTTTTTCTGTAGTTGTATTGACATTTTTCATAGAACTGATTAAAAACTTGGTTAAATAAAGCACGATCAGAAGGTTTTCATAATTCCAGTCATAATGATGAATAAAGAAACTGGAGCTTTTGCATATGGAATTAGAGGGTGGTAACCCTAGTCTGACATCCTTTTTTTTTTTTTGGTGGCTGGCCGGCAGGGGGATCTGAGTACCTTGTTCTTGGAAAATTGAGCTCTTGACTGGCTGCTCATTTTTTTGTTTGTTTTTTGGTTTTTTTGGTGGCTGGCCCGTACAGGGATCTGAACCCATGACCTTGGTGTTACTAGCACCATGCTCTAACCAAGTAAGCTAACTGGCCAGCTCTGACATCCTTTTTATATTTCATTCATGCACCAAGAGGAAGCTCTGTCATTTAGCTAATATGCCATTTGAAGGATATCCTTTCATTCTCTTCCATACCTTGATAACAATTTCCCTGGATTCTAAGCATAATATTCTAGCACCAGGATGCAGCTTAATAAAGCTGTTTTGAGCTGGAGTCTGAGCCAGAAGCTCCCGGGGTCCTGAGGTGNCCAACAGTCATATGAAAAAATGCTCAACATCACTCAGCATCTGGGAAATGCAAGTCAAAACTACAATGAGATACCATCTCACCCCCATTAGGCTGGCTAAAATCCAAAAGACTCTGAACGATAAATGCTGGTGAGGTTGCGGAGAAAAAGGAACTCTCATACATTGTTGGTGGTACTGCAAAATGGTGCAGCCTCTATGGAAAATGTTACGGAGGTTTCTCAAACAGTTGCAGATAGATCTACCATATGATCCAGCTATCCCACTGCTGGGAATATATC
>NW_007732322.1:86833-98823 GCF_000696425.1 Galeopterus variegatus | reverse complement strand
TAGCTAATATGCCATTTGAAGGATATCCTTTCATTCTCTTCCATACCTTGATAACAATTTCCCTGGATTCTAAGCATAATATTCTAGCACCAGGATGCAGCTTAATAAAGCTGTTTTGAGCTGGAGTCTGAGCCAGAAGCTCCCGGGGTCCTGAGGTGGGGGGCCGTGGGCCTCAGCCCCACACCATCCTTCCCCTGCAACAAGGCCAGTTTTATATTTCATTCATGTACCAAGAGGAAGCTCTGTCATTTAGCTAATATGCCATTTGAAGGATATCCTTTCATTCTCTTCCATACCTTGATAACAATTTCCCTGGATTCTAAGCATAATATTCTAGCACCAGGATGCAGCTTAATAAAGCTGTTTTGAGCTGGAGTCTGAGCCAGAAGCTCCCGGGGTCCTGAGGTGAGGGGCCGTGGGCCTCAGCCCCACACCATCCTTCCCCTGCAACAAGGCCAACAATGGAGCCAGCTGTGGGTCAGCCCCGTCCCTTCCCCCTGCCCCCAACAACATCTTAGAATGTACTTATTATTTTAAAAAAACAAATAAATCTGTCTCAATAAAAGTGACTCAAGACAATCAGTAAGATATCACCACACAATTACGAAACCCCAAAATATTAAAACCTCCTTACATCCATTTTGACGATTTTAGGAAGAGGAAAACATCTGATGTGGCTTCTCTATTTTCATCTCTACGTTTTATATACTCTTAATATAAAAAAGAACAGGAATCTTTTAGGTACAGTGTTTTTATTTACTTGGTGCTTCCTTTTACTTATTAATATTGTCATGAATGTATCCTAAACGTTAAACCAGGCAGGACACATTTTTCAGATTTTCTAAATTAATAGTATGAGTGTCACATCTCCAAAAGAGCTCTACCGAATAGTTATTGTGACAGAACATGAGCATCAGTGGACCAAGAAAAAAACATGCAGGTGGTTGGATTCAGAGCAAATCAAAGATTCTAAACTAATTTAAAGACAGAAAACCAAGGGTTATGATTACTGAAGACCTTTTCAACCCTGAGAGATTTTGATTAATAAGTCCAGAGATCTGGTTTTTCAGATATATAAACCTTGAATTTGCCATGCTATCTCCCAGCCCATAGCCTTTGTATCACTCTTGTCAAATTCATCAATAACTTTCATATTATCAGATTAAATGGCTAATTCTCAATCTTCATGTTACTCAACCTATCAATAGCATTTGGTACAGCTGATCACTCCTTTCTCTTTGAAACACTGTCTTCTCTTGGCTTCTCTGACACCACATTCTGCTTTCCTCCTACAACACTCTTCATTCCTTTAGCGTCTCCACTGGATTCACTCTTTTCCAGTCTCCAAATGCTGGAGTTATACAGTTCTCAATCTCTGGCCCTCTTTTCTAACTACATTCATTTCTCAGGCAGTCTTATCCAGTTCTAAGACTTCATCTATAATCTATATACTTTGATAATTTCCTAAGTGGACTGCTTCTTATCAAACCTAAGAAGTCATTTTAATTGTTGTATTACCATTATTATACCTAAAACTAGCAAAGGAAAAAATTCTACCAATTAAATTATAATTCAATGCCTTAATGATATTTCTATATGACATATAAATCAGTTTCACCAGCCTCCTGTTGCTTTGACATTTCCTCCATCTTTTCCAGGCAATTTGTTAATTTCTCCCACCTTCATTAGTATGACTTGGCATGTGATAGGCAATTGTGCACCTATCACATTACTAAAACATAATACAGCTTTATCCATTTGATCTTTATCTCTTAGATCCCTGTAAAGTCCTTAAATGTTGCTTTGTGAGAAAATGAGGAATTATAGCCAATTTTCCAAGAGTAAATATCTACTTTAATAATATCAAATTTTTGCTTCATTGATTTGTTTGAGCCTTTCTGGATATCAAATGAACTTTAGTTTCAATAATGAATCATAGTGTACTTTTAGAAAGCCATTTAACGGCAATTAAAGCCAACATGTATAATTCCAACAATGTGCATAGTTAAGCTGAAATGACAATACAGCAATTATGACCAAATTTACACATATAGTCAATGAAACTAGATCACTATCTGACCAACAGTGAGTGTAAACCACCATCATTTGTAAATACCTCCTACTTGCAGATAACATATGTGTGTCTTTGAATTGACAAATTAAGGTATATTTTCAGAACCATTATTCATGCAACTAACTGCTCAGGCTGAAACCTTGTAGTCATCCTAGATTTCTGTTTCTCTCAAACCTCTGATTAATTCTAATCCTCTGATCAGAAAATCTTATCTGTACTACAAAATATATCCTAAATCACCACTTCTCACTACTTCCATCACCACCACCCCATCCTAATCCAAGTCATCGTGATCTCCTAATTGTACTATTGCTGTTCTGCCTTGTTTCCAGGCTTGCCTTCCTAAGGTCTATTTTCCACACATGGCCAGAGTGGTCCTTTTAAAATGTATGACAAATCTAGTTATTCCTTTGCGCAAAAATCTCCAAGGATTTCCCATTGCACGTAAGAAATTCCCAACTTCAAAGCAATGGCCTTAAATAATCTCTCTCTCCGAATTCATCTCCTGTTCACTGGATGAGAGCTAAACTACCCTTCCTGCTGTCCCTCAAATATGATAAATATGGTCCCAACTCTTGCCCTGAAATTTGCTGTTCCTTCTGCCTAGGAGCCTCTTCCCTCAGATAGGATAGCTAATTCTCTCACTGCATCTAGGACTCTACACAAAGATCACCTCCTCAAAGAGAACTTTCCTGCTTACTCTACCACTGGCAATTGCCCTTAATCTGGCTGATTTTTCTTCACACAATTTTTTGGCATATTGTATTTCTATTTGCTTACATTCTGCTACTCCAGGTAGATTGTAGACTGTGTACAGGCAGAGATTTTGCATATTTGTTTTGCATTAATTTTTATGTCTCCAGTACCTAACTCAGTGCCTGGCAGATAGTAGAAGCACAATAAATGATTTGAATGAATGGATGTGGAATTAAAATATACATAACCAACAAAGGATTAGTGCCCATAATTTATAAAGGACTTCCATTAATTAAAAAGGTAGACAATTCAACAAAAAAGAATATAGGCAATTCACAGAACAGGTGACTCAAATGACCATTAAATGTATGAAACACATTAGTAACTAGGCAAAGGAAAATTATACCCAAAATGATAGGTCATTTCACATTCATCAAATAGGTAAAAATTTTAAATCAGACAAAAACGAGGATGTAGCAAAATGAATTATACTTCTTATGGGAGCAAGGTGGCAATATCAAGTAAAATAGAGCATGTACATACTCTACAAACCAGAAATCCCACTTCTGAGTATACTCCCTAGTGAATCTTCTACATCTATGAAGAGTCATATACAAGAATGTAGCATTATTTGTAATAGCAAAAACTTATAAACAACCTGAATGACATCCAGGAAAGAATGAATAAATAAGCTGCAGAATATTATATGGCAATTCAAATGAACAAATTAGAGCAATTTATACGAGTATGGATAGATTTCAAAAATAATGTTAATTCTTAAGAATTTTGTAATGTTTTGTTTAAAAGTGTTTTCAAAAAATTTGTGGCTCATTTATTTCATGCACTGTTAGAAAATTGAAGTTTTTTTGCATCTTTTTTATTCTTAAATGAATGCTCTTTACCGTTTTACCATCTCTATCTCTTTTCATTTATTAAGAAATAATTTTCTTGCTGTTATAATATGAAGAACAATACTTGTTTCCTGGCTTGTTACAAGATTGTATTTCAATTCACGTATTTGTCATGGTATATTAAAACTCAATTGAAGTAGCTATAATCAATAGCAGTAGAACTCTAAAATACAATTACAGTGCTTCACAATTTGACTGGAAATGACAGATTGTAATTTGGATTAGGGTGTATTACAATTAATGCAAAGTTGCCAACAGCAAATACATTTAACCCCCCCTTTACACTTGTAATCAATGGAGCATGAGATAAAGCATATCAGTGAACACAAATCATTACAGAATAAAAAGAACGGGCACTTGCAAAAGAAATAATGCAATATCCATTTCTGTTAAAGTCAACTTTCATCTAATGCTTTTGTTTTCAAATTTAAATGGCAATTCTTATCGTAAACAATTTCATCAATTTTACTCAAAAGAGCCAGTTAACTTAAAGGGAAAAAATACTTCCAATACTTCCTATGAAAATAGCTTTCCTCTTTACAAAGAACTGGATTATACCATGTCCTTCTTTACATGGAGAGATTTTGTAATTGAAATGTATTCTTCACAAGAAAGAATATCAACAAGAACAAGGTACCTGTCACTAATATTATATAGCCTTTGATTAACCATATTTATCTTCAAGTTGTTAAGCTGACTAAGTTGTTAGCATATCTCAGATAGTGCCCATAACATATATTTGTCCAGAGTCTATATTGAATTACAGAATTTGGAAATTTTCCTTAGGAATAATAATACACCATGAAACTCATATACTCTTTTTAAGATACTAAGTTTCACTTTAAAAATTTGAACTTGCATTCCAAGAACAAATTTTTCTCTGTATTGGATCGTGCCTGTTATAAAGGTTATCATTCTGCATGTGATAATCCAGAATTGCTCAATATGCAAGTTCAGAACAAGGATTAAGTTAGCCTCTTTGTGGTGAAAAATGAACAACAGGGTACCATTTAATAAGAAGAATTAATCTACAGTGGTACCACAATCTCCTAATAGAATTCATGCCCCTCTTACTAATCCATTCTCAGAAAGTAATTTAAGGGTTGAAAGAACTGGTTGATAATTAACCTTTTAGAAAGCTTTAAGGAAGAAGGATTTTAAAATATTTTTTAGTTGTTATTAGTGTCCTATAAACTAACCATTAAGTACTTGGTCTTGCTCTTATATCCCAAGTGTCTGGGTTCAATTACTAGTTGTGGCTACAAAAAAACAATAACAAGGACTATCTATGACCCAGTATTATTAAAGAAGACCTTAATCAATTGTTGAGGACATTCTGCTTCCCTCACCAGATTTGCTTTTGTTTTCCCTTGTAGCCTACCCCATTTCTCAAGGATTACCTATTCCAGTGATTTTTAATCTTGGCTGCACATTAAGATCACCTGAAGAATTAAAAAGCATATCTATGTTTAGTCCCTAGCTAACCCTGACCAGCATTTCTGGGAGTGGAGTCCTAGTCTCAGGACAGAAACCCCCCCAAATGATTCTTTTATTTATTATTTATTTATTTATTTATCTATGTATTTATTTATTTTTATTATACATATATGAGGGGTACAATGTTGATTTTCAATAATTGTGTAGGATGTGTGGTGGTTAGATCAGTATAGTTATCTCATTCATCATTGCAATATGCAATCATTCTTTGTGTCTGTTGACCAATTCCTCATTAGCCCCCCTCTCTCTTCCCTCCCCTCCCCTTTTTCACCTCTAGTTTTCTAAAAGTTCAATGTATTACCGTGATTGTTGTTTCTTTCTTTCTTCTGTCTCTCTTTATTGTTCATCTGTTTATTAATGGATTCAGCTCCCAGGTATGAGTGAGAACATGCAGTATTTCTCTTTCTGTACCTGGGTTGTTTCACTTAGGGTAATTTTATCCAGGTTCATCCATGTTGTTGCAAATGGTAGAATTTCATTCTTTTTTGTGGATGAGTAGTATTCCATTGTGTATATATGCCACAATTTCCTTATCCAGTCCCACTGTATGAGTGAGAACATGCAGTATTTCTCTTTCTGTACCTGGGTTGTTTCACTTAGGATAATTTTATCCAGGTTCATCCATGTTGTTGCAAATGGTAGAATTTCATTCTTTTTTGTGTATGAGTAGTATTCCATTGTGTATATATGCCACAATTTCCTTATCCAGTCCCACTGATGGACATTTAGGTTGGTTCCATCACCTAGCTATTCTAAATAGACCTGCAATAAACATGGGAGTACAGGTACTCCTTCGACTTGATGTTATCCATTCCTCTGGATATATCCCCAAGAGTGGGATTGCTGGATCATATGGAAGTTCTCTCTGTAGTTGTTTAAGGAACCTCCATACTGTTCTCTATAATGGCTGTGCTAATTTACAGTCCCACCAGCAGTGCAGGAGTGTTCCTCTCTCTCCATGTTCTTGCCAGCATTTGTTATTCTCTGTCTTTTTTATAATAGCCTGTCTGATTGGGGTGAGGTGATATCTCAAAGTGGTTTTGATTTGCATTTCCCTGATGATTAGTGATGTTGAGCATGTTTTCATATACCTGTTGGCTATTTGTATGTCTTCCTTTGAGAAATGTCTATTCTGCTCCTTTGCCCATTTTTTAATTGGATTATTTTCTGTTTTGCAGTAAAGTTGTCTGAGCGCTTTGTATATTCTGGATATTAATCCCTGGTCAGATGCATTTTTTGCAAATATTTTCTCCCATTCTGTAGGATGTCTTTTCACTCTATTAATTGTTTCCTTTGCTGTGCAGAAGCTTTTTAGTTTTATATAATCCCACTTGTTTATTTTTTCTTTTGTTGCCTGTGCTTTTGGGGTGTTATTCATAAAGTCATTGCCCAATCCTAAATCTTGGAACATTTCCCCTATGTTTTCTCCTAGAGGAGTTTTAAACTCTCAGGCCTTATATTTAGGTCTCTAATCCATTTTGAGTGATTTTGGTATATGGTGAAAGGTACGGATCAAGTTTCATTCTTCTACAAATGGATATCCAGTTTTCCCAGCACAATTTATTGAAGAGGCAGTCTTTTCCCCAATGTATGTTCTTGGTGCCTTTGTCAAAGATCAGTCGGCTGTACATATGTGGGTTGATTTCTGAGTTCTCTATTCTGTTCCATTGGTCCACATCTGTTTTTATGCCAGTACCATGCTGTTTTTATAACTACAGACTTGTGATATAGTTTGAAGTCAGGAAGTGTAATGCCTCCAGCTTTACTTTTTTTGCTCAGGATTGCTCTGGCTGTTCAGGGTCTTTTGCTGTTCCATATGAACATTAGGATTGCTTTTTCTATTTCTGCGAAGAATGTCTTTGGTATTTTGACAGGAATCACATTGAATCTGTAGATGTCTTTGGATAGTATGGACATTTTTACTACATTGGTTCTTCTAATCCATGAACAAGGAATGTCTTTCCATCTCTTAATGTCTTCTTTAATGTCTTTCAGAAGTGATTTGTAGGTTTCATTGTGGAGATCTTTCACCTCTTTGGTTAGATTCATTCCTAGGTTTTTTATTCTTTTGGAGACTATTATAAATGGGGTTGCTTTCTTGATCCCTTTTTCTTCTAGTTGGTCTTTGGAGTATAAAAATGCTACTGATTTTTGTATGTTGATTTTGTACCCTGCAACCTTACTGAATTCATTTATCAGCCCTACAAGATTTTTGGTAGAGTTTTTTAGGTTTTCTATGTATAGAGTCATGTCATCTGTGAACAGAGACAATTTGATTTCTTCTTTACCTATTTGGATGCCCTTTCTTTCTCATGTCTAATTGCTCTGGCAAGTACTTCCAATACCATGTTAAAAAGGAGTGGAAAGTGTTGGCATCCTTGTCTTGTTCCTGATCTTAAGAGGAAAGATTTCAGCTTTTCCCCATTCAGAATAATATTGGCAGTGGGTTTATCACATATGGCTTTTATTATGTTGAGATACCTTCCCTCTATACCTAACTTATGAAGAGTCTTTAATCATGAAGGACTGTTGAATTTTGTCAAATGCTTTTTCTGCATCTATAAAGATGATCATATGGTTTTTATTCTTCACTTTGCTAATGCGGTGTATCACATTTATTAACTTGCATGTGTTGAACCATCCTAGCATTCCTGGGATGAATCCCACTTGATCATGATGTATAATCTTTTTGATATGTTGCTGTATTCTGTTTGCTAGTATTTTGTTGAGGATTATAGCATCTAAAGTCATCAAGGATATCAGCCTGTAGTTTTCTTTTCTTGTGTATCTTTGTCTGGTTTTGGTATCAGGGTGATGCTGGCTTCATAGAATGAGTTTGAGAGAATGGTTTCTGTTTCAAATTTTTGGGATAGTTTGGAAAGAATAGGTATTAATTCCTCTTTAAAGGTGTGGTAGAATTCAGCAGTGAAACCATCTGGTCCTGGGCCTTTTTGGAAGATTTCTGATTACTGCTTGAATCTTGTTGCTTGTTATTGGTCTGTTCAGTTTTCCTGTCTTCTTGGTTCAATCTTGGTAGTTTGTATGTGTCAAGAAATTTATCCATTTCCTCCAGATTTTCAAATTTATTGGTTTATATTTGTTCCTAGTAATCTCTAATGATTCTTTGTATTCCTTTGGTATCAGTTGTGATATCTCCTTTTTCATTTCTGATTTTGGTTATTTGGGTCTTCTTTTTTTTAGTTAGTCTGGCTAGTGGTTTGTCTATTTTGCTTTTCTTCTCAAAGAAAAGACTTTTTGTTTCATTGATTTTTTGCATCATATTTTTGGTCTCTATTTCATTTAGTTCTGCTCTGATTTTAATTATTTCTTTCTGCCTACTAACTTTTGGATTGGATTGTTCTTGTTTTCCTAGTTCCTTGAGGTGTAAAGTTAGGTTGTTTATTTGGAATCTGTCTATTCTCTTGATGCAAGCATTTGTTGCAATAAACTTTCATCAGTACTGTTTTTTCAGTATCCCATAGGTTTTGGTATGATGTATTGTTATTATCATTAGTTTTGAGAAATTTTTTGATTTCCTATTTGATTTCTTCCTTAACCCATATGTCATTCAGAAGCATGTTATTTAATTTCCAGGTATTTGTGTGATATCCAAAGTTTCTTTCATTATTAGTTTCTAGTTTTAATCCATTGTAGTCTGAGAAGATGCATGAAATGATTTCATTTTTTAAAAATTTGTTGATACTTAATTTGTGACCTAATATGTGGTCTATCTTGGAGAATGTTCCATGTGCTGATGAGAAGAATATATATTCTCTGGTTGATGGGTGAAATGTTCTATATATATCCACCAAGTCCAGTTGGTCTAGGGTGTAGCTTAAATCCCATGTTTCCCTATTGGTTTGTTGCCTAAATGATCAATGTTGAGAGGGCGATGTTCAGGTCCCCAACTATTACACTATTGAGGTTTATCTCTCTCTTTAGGTGTAGTAATGTTTGCTTTATAAATCTGGGTGCACCAATGTTGGGAGCATATCTATTTATGATTGTTATGTCTTCTTAGTGGATAGATCCCTTTATCATTATATAATGGCCTTCTTTGTCTCTTTTTATAGTTTTTGGTTTAAAGTCTATTTTATCTGATATAAGAATAGCTACTCCCGCTTGTTTTTGGTTTCTATTTGCATGGTATATCTTTTTCCATCCTTTCACTTTTAGCCTGTGAGAGTCTTTACAGGTGAGATGGGTTTCTTGAAGGCAGCCTATAGTTGGGTCTAGTATATTAATCCATCCAACTAGTCGATGTCTTTTTAGTGGGGAGTTCAATCTGTTAATATTTAGCATTGCTATTGAAAGATATTGTCTGATTCCTGTCATTTAATTGCTTTTGGGTGGTTGTTTTAAGTGTCTTTTTTTTTTTTTCTTTCTTTCCCTGCTGTTCTATGATTTCATAGTTTGTTGGGTTTTTAGAGTGGAATGGTATAGTTTTTTTTATTTTTTGTTTTTTACTCTTTCTCATTTGCCTATGTCTTTTATCAGTGGGATTTATTCTTCCTAGTATGTTCATGGTGGGGATTATTTTTAGGGGTGTTCCAGGTATAGGACTACCTTGATGGTTTCGTGTAGGGCTGGTCATGTGGTGCAGAATTCCCATAGTTTTTGTTTATCTGAGAAATACACTATATCTCTTTCATATCTGAAGGATAGCCTTGCTGGGTATAGTATTCTTGGTTGGCAGTTTTTCTCTTTTAGTACTTTAAATAAATCATTCCATTCTCTTCTGGCCTGCAGGGTTTCTGCTGAGAAGTCTGCTGTTAGTTTGATGGGGACTCCCCTATATGTGACTTGACATTTTTCTCTTGCTCTTCTTAGGATTCTCTCTTTGTTTGTAACCTTTGCCAGTTTAACTACAATATGTCTTGGAGAGGACCTCTTTGGATTGAACTTGTTTGGGGATCTTTGTGCTTCTTCTATCCATTTTTCTACCAATACCAGGGAAATTTTCTGCTATTATCTCATTGAATAGGTTCTCAATGCCTTTTTCTTTTTCTTCCCCTTCTGGAACAACCGTAATTCAGATGTTTGTATGCTCGAGGCTGTCTGATGGTTTATGGAGATTTTCTTCATTTTTTTAAGTTCTTTTTTTTTTGTCTGCTTGGGTTATTTCAAAAACAGTGTCTACAAGGTCAGAAATTCTTCTGCTTGCTCTAGTCTGCTGCTAAAGCTCTCAAATGTTGTTTTTATTTCATTGAATGAGTCTCTCAGTTCCAAGAGTTCTGCCACATCCTCTTTTACAGTATTGATCTCTTTGTAGATTTCCTCCTTCATATCTTGGATTATTTTTCTCATTTCATTGTGTTGCCTATGGGTCTCTTCTTGTATCTCACTGAGTTTCCTTATGATTGTTGCTCGGAATTCTTTTTCAGACAATTCAAGGGCTTCTTGTAGATTGGGATCTTGTGTTTGAGTGTTATTACTTTCCTTTGGGGGTATCCTAGTTTCTTGTTTTTTCATATTTCTAGTATCTCTACATTGATGTTTGGTCATCTGGTGAAGCAGTTGCTTCTTCAGTTATGTTGCCTGTTGGGTAGGATGGTTCAGTTTTGATTCCACATAGACTTCAGTTGGGAGGATACTTCTGGGTCTGCTGTCCAGTGATTCACACCTCCTAGAATGGGAGTTGCAAGAGGTGAGACTCTTGGGGCTGGTGCTGAGCCTCTGAGACCTCTTGCAGGGAAAGCTGTGCAGGGAGGGATTCCAAAAGCTAGTGTAGGACTGTTCAGACCTCTCCTGGTAAATGCTGAGAGCTGAGAACTATACCCTCTGCTCTTTCTTTGTACTTCTTTCCTTCCCCTGTCTTTGGCTTAAACCTATCACTTCATGAAGTGCTGCTGCCACCATACTGCACAGCTCCCAGCCACTTGAGCTCTTGTTTGCTGCCTTGTACTCGGTCAGTTTATCCACCATGATAAGCACCAGCTGAGGCATGGCAGCCTATCTTGAGGGCACCACAGCTTCCTGGGCTCCCATAGCCATCCACCAGCAGGATGGCTGGAGTGGCTTTAGTCATGAGGCTTTTAGAATTGTTTCAAGGCAGGATTATGCATCAGAAGCAATCAAGGGAGCAGTTGTTGGTATTGATTTGGGTACTGCCAACTCTTGTGTGGCAATTATGGAAGGTAAACAGGCAAAGGTGCTGGAGAATGCTGAAGGTGACAGAACCACCCATTCAGTTGTTGCCTTTACAGCAGATGGTGAGTGACTTGTTGGCATGCCAGCCAAGCGACAAGCTGCCACCAACCCAAACAATACATTCTATGCCACCAAACGTCTCATTGGCTCGTGATATGATGACCCTGAAGTACAGAAAGACATTAAAGATGTTCCCTTTAAAATTGTCCGTGCCTCCAGTGGTGATGCCTGGATTGAAGCTCATGGAAAACTTTATTCTCCAAGTCAGATCGGAGCATTTGTGTTGATGAAGATGAAAGAGACTGCATAAAATTACTTGGGACACACAGGAAAAAATGCTGTGATCACAGTCCCAGCTTATTTCAGTGACTCACAGAGACAGGCCACTAAGGATCCCGGCCAGATATCTGGACTAAATGTGCTTCAGGTGATTAATGAACCCACAGCTGCTCCTCTGGCCTATGGTCTAGACAAATCAGAAGATAAAATCATTGCTGTGTATGATTTAGGTGGTGGAACTTTTGATATTTCTATCTTGGAAATTCATAAAGGAGTATTTGAGGTGAAATCTCCCAATGAGGACACTTTCTTAGGTGGTGAAGACTTTGACCAGGCCTTGCTATGACACACTGTGAAGGAGTTCAAGAGAGAGACAGGTTGAT
>NW_007732322.1:82021-85956 GCF_000696425.1 Galeopterus variegatus | reverse complement strand
GAGGGTTGCGATCCGTTGCCGGTCACGAAAAAAGACAAAAAGGAAAAAAAAAATTACACTATGTTAGAGGAAATAGGATATGTTGAAGAAATTATAATTTTAAAAAGTTACACTGGAAGTCATGGGATGCAATGGGAAGACACAGGAGAGGCATCTTGAAAAAACTTGTAATGGACCT
Organism: Galeopterus variegatus; assembly: GCF_000696425.1. Taxonomy (NCBI): domain Eukaryota; kingdom Metazoa; phylum Chordata; class Mammalia; order Dermoptera; family Cynocephalidae; genus Galeopterus; species Galeopterus variegatus. Next base: position 85,778 of record NW_007732322.1, on the reverse strand, counting down.
AGGTAAAAGCAATTTAGTGGAGTGATGAGGCCAGGTCAAAGACTGCAGTAGGTTGAGGAAAGAAGGGAACAGGAGAACATGGAGGTACCAGTATGGACTCTCAATAAATTTGACTATAAAACAGGAAATAAGAGAGTTTCACGACTAAGGATCAATTTTGTCATAAGTGGGAGGAACTTGATCATGTTTATAATTTTAGGAAAAGGGCCAGTAGAGAAAGTGTTATTCAGTATGCTGTGGGGAAAATGGCATCATCTATAAAAAAGACCACCAGGCTGGAGAAGGTGGGATGCAGGTAGTGAGAGTGTTAGCCTTGGGGAAAGGATAACACAAGCAAGATCTTTTGCTAATAGTAATAATTACTAATATTTATTAAAAACTTACTTGTGTCACAGTGTTCTAAGCACTTTACATATAATAACCCACCTAGTATTCTTAGCAACCTTATGAGGTACATTATTATCCCCATTTATAAGTGAGGACACTAAGGCACAGAAAATTAAGTAAATTGATCAAGTCACACAGGGAAATGCAGAGTAACATTTCAAACCCAGGCATCTGGTTTCAAAGTCCTCAGTCTCAATCGCCACCTTAGTATGGTAAGATAGAAAGGAGAAGAGGAGGGGGTTCAAGGAGTTTGAGGAATGGCTTAAATTTTATATAGATGAAGTGTCTAAGGATGAGCAAAGGGTTAGGAATTTTCAGACTGTCAGACTGAACACATGTCCAGAATTTTGAGACAAAAGGGAACTTAGAGGTTGTTCATTTTGTTGAGGCCTGGAGGTGCCCTCTACACTAAAAGCTATATCAGGACAGGGATCATGCCCATTTGGTTCACCACTGTGAATATATGCAGCACCCAGCACAGGACCTGGTGAATAGCAGGCACTCATTTAATATCTGTCCATTAAATTTTTAAAAATTAAAAGTAAATACGTGCCTGAGATATTGGATTGAACCATATGAAATTGCCATTTAGGTTAGTCTTACTTCTTCTGCAAAGGAAGCTGACCTGGGCTCAATTTGAGGGCATTGTCACTGACCTAATCAGGAGGATTATTGCTCCATGCCAAAAAGCTATGCAAGATGCAGAAGTCAGCAAGAGTGACATAGAAGTGATTCTTGTTGGTGGCATGACAAGGATGCCCAAGGTTCAGCAGATTGTGCAGGATCTTTTTGGCTGAGCCCCAAGTAAAGCTGTCAATCCTGATGAGGCTGTGGCCATTGGAGCTGCCATTCAGGGAGGCATGTTGGCTGGTGATGTCGCAGATGTGCTGCTCTTGGATGTCATTCCTCTGTCTTTGGGTATTGAGACTCTGGGAGGTGTCTTTACCAAACATATTAACTGGAACACCACTATTCCAACCAAGAAGAGCCAGGTGTTTTCTACTGCTGCTGATGGTCAGACTCAAGTGGAGATTGAAGTGTGTCAGGGTGAGAGAGAGATGGCTGGAGACAACAAACTTCTTGGACAGTTTACTTTGATCATAATTCCCCCAGCCCCTCGTGGAGTCCCTCAGATTGAAGTTACATTTGACATTGATGCCAATGAGATTGTACATGTTTCTGCCAAAGATAAGGGCACAGGACATGAGCAGCAGAGCGTAATCCAGTCTTCTGGTGGATTAAGCAAAGATGATATTAAAAATACGGTTAAAAATGCAGAGAAGTATGCTGAGGAAGACAAGCGAAAGAAGGAATGAGTTGAAGCAGTTAACATGGCTGAAGGAATCATTCATGACACAGAAACCAAAGTGGAAGAATTCAAGGACCAATTGCCTGCTGATGAGTATAGCAAGCTAAAAGAAGAGATTTCCAAAATGAGGGAGCTCTTGGCTAGAAAAGACAGTGAAAAGGAGAAAACATCAGACAGGCAGGATCCTCCCTTCAGCAGGCATCACTGAAGATCTTTGAAATGGCATACAAAAAGATAGCATATGAGTGGGAAGACTCTGGAAGTTTTGGCACTGGGAAACAAAAGGAAGATCACAAGGAGGAGAAACAGTAATAGTAACAGTAAATTTTGGAGCCAAAGGACACATACTTAGAAGTGAAGGGATTTCCTGAGCAGAAATTGGCAAACTTCAGTCTCTTTACTAGTGTTTTTGCAGTATTCTTTTTTTTTTTTTTAAAGATGACCGGTAAGGGGATCTTAACCCTTGACTTGGTGTTGTCAGCACCACGCTCACCCAGTGAGCAAACCGGCCATCCGTATATGGGATCCGAACCCGTGGCCTTGGTGTTATCAGCACCGCACTCTCCCGAGTGAGCCACGGGCTGGCCCTGCAGTATTCTATATATAATTTCCTTAATATGTAAATTTAGTGTCTGTTAGTTAATGATCATTTAATGGGTGATAATTCCCCAACAGTAGAAAGTTGACAATGTTCTGTCCCTAGCCTGTCATCATTTTTCAGCTGCATGTTAGAGGGGGGTAGGACAATTTATTGATCATTTTAAAGACTTAACATTGTTTTGTGCTGAAGTGGCCATATTTTCAAGGGGTGAAAGCATCTCACACACAGCAATGAAGGTTGTCAGTTACACCTGGAATGAGACCAAATAGGGATGAGATCCTTCTAGTTAAGTGAGTACTGCTGTACTCTGGCTTGTGTGTATATGGGGTCCTTCCACTGAAGCCTCACAAGGTGAACCAGCTGTGCCATGTTTATAGGTGGGGCAGAGGAAGCTAGATCAATGGAAAACTAAGCTAGCTATTTATGTTAGGTACAGCTTGTAAAACAAGGTAGTAATGAGGCTCCCTAACTTTCTTAAGGTATACTTTTATAGCTACCTTCTGGCCTGTGTCTGGCACCTACATCCTTGATGATTGTTCTTTTTGATCCATTATGGATTTTTTAAAAAATAAAAATGAAAAGCAAAAAAAAAAAAAAGAAAGGAAAACCTATCATTTCAATTCAACAGCAGAACTCTTCTGAAGAAATCCCAATAAATAATAGAATTTAAAGGGATAAGCAGTTTCTTTAGGCACCTTAAATCTCCATTGCTTGCAAAATCCTATCCTAGTATGGCTCTGTGGAGCACCAGGGTTGCACAGCAGAATTTAAACACCATTTTTTCAGGCCTTTCGGTATCATCCAGAAGCACTTACAAAAAATACTGGTACCATAGCGACTCCTCATGCACTTGTCACATTCAAATTGACCTATGGGCCAGGCTCTGAGCCAACAGGGCTAATAAAGAGATAAGAACAACAGTTCCAGTCTTCAAAGGCATTCCTGGTCTAATGTAGAATATAGGAAAACAGATCATCACAGTTTAATGTCCATTTATTCGACAAATATTTAGTGAGTGCCTATGATGTGCCAGTAATTATTCTAGATACTTAGGATATAGCAGTGAACAAAACAAAATCCTTGTTCTCCCTGATTTTAATTCTAACCAGGGAAAACAGACATAAAATAAGTGATTAAAAATTACACTATGTTAGGGCGGCGGCGCTCCCGCCAAGGGTTCGGATCCCACATACAGACCGGCCACTCACTGGCTGAGCGAGGTGCGGGCGCAACACCGAGGGTTGCGATCCGTTGCCGGTCACAAAAAAAGACAAAAAGGAAAAAAAAAATTACACTATGTTAGGGCGGCGGCGCTCCCGCCAAGGGTTCGGATCCCACATACAGACCGGCCACTCACTGGCTGAGCGAGGTGCAGACGCAACACCGAGGGTTGCAATCCGTTGCCGGTCACAAAAAAAGACAAAAAGGAAAAAAAAAATTACACTATGTTAGGGCGGCGG
>NW_007732322.1:80493-81295 GCF_000696425.1 Galeopterus variegatus | reverse complement strand
TCCAAAAAAAGCAGAGGGGGGGGGGGGGACACGAAAATACAAAATGGTACCCAGTGAGAAATTTGCTTCCCACCACTTCCCCTATCATACCCAATTTCTCTCCTCAGAAGAAATCAACATCATCAGTTTCTTAATATCTTTCTGGAGATATTATAGGTCTGTAGAAGCAAATATGTACCCATGGTTACTCTTTTTTTCTTTTTCAACAACAAAAAAAGATCAGGAATAAGACAAGGATGTCAATTATCACAACTACTACTCAGTATAGTACTCAGTATAGTACTGGAGATTATAACCAGTGCAATGAGGCAAGAAAAAAAAACCACATCTGAATTAGAAAAAAAAATTATATTGTCTTTATTCATTGATGACATAATCATCTATGTAAAAAATTTTATGTAATCTACACAGAAGTCAGTAGAACTAATAAGTGAATGCAGCAAAGTTAGAGGATGCAAGATAAATACACAGAAATCAACTGTATTTCTATATGCTAACAATGAATAATTGGAAATTGAAATAAAAAACACCACTTACAATAACATCAAAAACATGAAATATTTAGAGATACATCTGGCAAAGTGTGTGCAAGATGTGTCACTAAAAAAACTACAAAATATTGCTGAAAGATGGGGCCGGCCTGGTGGCGCACTGCTGCAGTGCGCCGCTTGGGAAGCGCGGCGGCGCTCCCGCCGAGGGTTCGGATCCCACATACAGACCGGTTCCCGCTCACTGGCTGAGCAAGGTGCGGGAGCAACGCCGAGGGCTGCGATCCCGCTGCCGGGCCCGGGCCGGGACGGGG
>NW_007732322.1:50841-80166 GCF_000696425.1 Galeopterus variegatus | reverse complement strand
GACACTGAGGGTTGCGATCCGTTGCCGGACACAGAAAAAGACAAAAAAATATATATATATTGCTGAAAGAAATTAAAGGAGACGTAAGTAAATGGAGAGCTATACTATCTTCATGAATCAGAAGACTCCTATTATTATATGTCAACTCTTCCCAATCTGATCTATATTCAATGCAATACCAATCAAATTGCTAGCAGCTTTCGAATTATTTTGTAGAAGTTAACAAGCTGATTCTAAAATTCAAATTGGAAATGAAAGAACCTAGAATAGCCAAAAACAATTTGGAAGAGAACAAAGTTGGAGAAGTAACAACTTGATATCAAAACCAACTATAAAGCTACAGTAATCAGGACACAGTGGTATTGGCATCAAGATAGACAAATCAATGCAATAGAAGAGTGTGCATAAATAGAGCCAGTCATATATGGACAACTGATTTTGAACAAAGGTGCAAAAGCAATGCAGTGGAGAAAGGATAGTCTTTTCAAGAAATGGTGCCAGAACAAGAAAACGAACTTCAATTCTTACCTTGTACTATGCAAAAGAAATTCGAAATGAAAAATCAACCTAAGTAAAACCTAAAGATATAAAACTTTTAGAAGAATACATATGAGAACATCTTTGTGACTGTGAGCTAAGCAAAGATTTCTTAAAAACAACACCAAAGCACAAAGAAAAGGATTAAGTTGGAATTAATTAAAATTTAAAACTTCTGCTCTTTGAAAGATGCTAATGGGATGAAAGGACAAGCCAGACAAGGAGAAAATATTTGCAAATCATATATCTTATAACGAACTCTCAAAACTAAATAAAATTTAGAAACTCAGCAAAAAATTGGCAAAAGATTTGAACAGACATGTCACTGAGAAGATGTACAGAAGTCAAATAAGCACATGAACAAATGCTCAACATCATTTGTCATTAGGAAAATGCAAATTAAAACCACAATATTATACACACCTATCAGAATGGTTGTAATTACAAAGGCTGATGATATCAAGTGTTGGTGGGAATCTGGAGAAACTGAAACTCTCAAATACTGCTGGTGGGAATGTAAAATGGTACAACTACTTTGGAAAACACTTTAGCAGATCCTTGAAAAGTTAAATGCATACCTACCAAATAATCCAGCCGTTTTATTCCTAGTTACCCAAAAGAAATAAAAGCACCTGTCTTTACAAAGACTTGCACACAAAAGTTTACAGCAGCTTTATTTGTTATAGCCCCAAACAGGTAGCAACCCAAAAGTCCATCAACAAGTGAATGAATACACAAAAAGTAGTTTATCCATACGAAGGAATATTTGGCAATAAAAAGGAATGAACTATCAACGCACAACATGGATGAATCTTTTTATAAAATTGGTTATGAATATTCATGAGATACAAAGCTGATTGTCACCACTCATCCCAAGATGTGATGGCCAGATCCATACTAGCAGCATGCCCATTACCACAAATTGTCACTATACCCTGTCTCTCCTCCTCAATTATCCCCAACCTCCCTCCCCACTCCCCTTGCCCCAACTCCACTTTGTATCCCTAGGTGTGCTCTCTCCCTCTGCAAGTCCAACACACCACTGTGGTCTTTCTTTTCTTCCTTCTTTCTCTCTTAGCTCCCACTTATGAGTGATAAACAAAGCATAGAGGGATACATGCAGTATTTATCCTTCTGTGCTTTGCTTATTTCACTCAACGTAAGTTTCTCCAGGCTCATCAATGTTGTTGCAAATGGGAGAATTTCATTCTTTTTTATGGCAGAGTAGTATTACATGGTGCATATATACCACATTTTCCTTATCCAATTATCCATCAATGGACATTTAGGTTAGTTCCATACCTTGGCTATTGTGAACAGAGCTGTGATAAACACAGGAGTGCAGGTATCCATTCGACATGAGGATCTCCATTTCTTTGGGTATATACCTAGAAGTGGGATTGCTGGATCGTATGGAAAATCTATCTGTAGTTGTTTGAGAAACCTCCATACTGTTTTCCATAGTGGTTGTACTAATTTACTGTCCCACCAACAGTGTAGGAGCGTTCCCTTCTCTCCACATTCTCGCCAGCTTTTGTCATTCTCCGTCTTTCTGTTTATAGGCATTCTAACTGGGGTGAGGTGATATCTCAATGTGGCTTTAAGTTGCATTTACAATATGGATGAATCTTAACATAATGATGCGAGTGAAAGAAGCCAGACTCAAAAGTATACACACTATGATTCCATTTATATAAAATTATAGAAAATTCAAACTAATCTATAGTAAAGGAAAGCAAGGATAGAAAGGGGGGAGGGATTACAAGGGACAAGAAAACTTTTGGGGGTGATGAATACGTTAATTATCTTCACTGTCATGGTGGTTTCACAGGGGAAACTTGCCAAATTGTGCACTTTAAATATGTGCAACTAATTTTATGTCTATTATACTTCAACAAAGCTATTAAATTTTAAAAATCAGTATACACACTATTCTGACCCTGGTTTTTCTAAAACTGAATATGCCTTGTTGATTGTTTCTTTTAAATACACAAAGCTTTCTCATTCTTTTTTATAGCTACCTTGAATTTTATTACATACATCAACAATAATTGATTTTACTATTCCCCTACTGATGTCAATTTACAAACAATGCAGCATTGAAAAACCTTTAACAAACTCATTTCCTTCATTTACAAGCATATCTACAGGATATATTCTTGGTAGTAAAATTGCTAGGTCAAAAGGAAATACATTTACAATTTTGATTGCTATTGCCAAATTGCCCTCTAGATCAGTCAGTTTTCAATATAGGAAAGAAAAAATATTCTACACATTTTAAACAGGAAAAAACTTGTTTTATGGAATTTGGTGCTCACAGTCATTGGAAGGGTTGAAGAAAGAAGGTTTAAGAATCTAGATTGAGCCAACCAGAATGAATCCCTCAGTGATACAGAACTGATTCACTAGGGGAGCTATAATCTCTGGGGACATCATGGAGCCATGCTTGAAGCCATGTAGAGGCCACCACTACAACCTCTCACTCCTGGGAAGCTAGAGAAATATCTAACACCACAATCCAGGGATTAAAATGTCAGATTAAGAAGCTACTGCTACTACTACTGCTTCTCCATATCCAGGAAGCTGGAGGATGGACAATTTATCACCACCGCATGGACACTTTATCACCGCTGCATGGAAACATGTTTCCCACTACCTTGAAACATGCAAGAACTTCAAGAAGATGGCCTCTCACTTCTGCCTTTCAAATCATGAAGAACTTAAAAATAGCTAAATGTTAAAGCGTGGTGCTGATTACACTAAGGTCAAGCATTCGGATCCTTGTACTGGCCAGCTGCCAAAAATAAAATGAAATAATAATAATAATAATAAGCAAATCATGAAGAAAGAGCATATAATTTGGAAAACCTAATTAGCACCCAGAATCCTACCTGCATTAAAAAATTCTGGAAAATGTAGTATTTATTTTCCAACCTCTAACTAGGAGGATGGTAAATTGGTGGCTGGGTGAGTAAATCCAGAATTCATAACACACTGTCCTTAGTAGTTGTTCCAATTTTTGCTTCTATCAGCAAAAACACTTATTTCCCCCATTCTTACCAATACTATCTAGGATAGAACAGTGTTTTATAAAATTAGAAAATCTTTCTTGATCTAATAGGTTAAAAAACTAGTATCTTGGGCTGGCCCGTGGCTCACTCGGGAGAGTGCGGTGCTGACAACACCAAGGCCAAGGGTTTGGATCCTATATAGGGATGGCCAGTTATCTCACTGGTGACCATGGTGCTGACAACACCAAGGCAAGGGTTGAGATCCCCTTACTGGTCATCTTTAAAAAAAAAACAAAAAACAAAAAAAAACTAGTATCTTGGGCTGGCCCGTGGCTCACTCTAGAGAGTGCGGTGCTGACAACACCAAGGCAAGGGTTGAGATCCCCTTACTGGTCATCTTTAAAAAAAAAACAAAAAACAAAAAAAAACTAGTATCTCAGTATAGTTTTATTTTGTATTTCCCTTAATAGTGAAGTTGAACTCCCCGCCCCCCCAAGTTTGAGTCATTTTATACTTTTCTATGAAAACTCTGTTCATAGTTTTGGACCTTTTCCTTTTGCATTGTTTTCTTATTGAATCCTAAATGTTCTTTATATATTAAACAATGCATGATATGATTTGCAAATATTTTTTCTAAATTTGTCATTTTTCTTTAGACTTATGCTTATGGTGTTTTTTGCCATGAATACTTTTTTTTTTAAATAGTGATATAAATTATCATTGTTTATATTTATAGTTTATTTATAGTGAAAATTTAATTTTTTATTATTGATTTTATTTTAAATTTTCTATCAAAATCAGAAGTCTTTACCACTCTTAAATTTTTTAAAATTCTTCCATGAATTCTTCAAGTACTTTAAACATTTCAGTTTTCCATTTAAAACTGTACTTTATTTTGGTATGAGATTTCTTTTTTATAGCTACCCAGGTGTTCAATCTCCTTTTAATGAATAAACCATATTTTCCCCACTTAGTTAAAATGTCATCTTTATCCTGTTTTAAATTTCCATATCTGGGTCTATCTGTGACCTTTTATTCTGTTCTAATGATCTGTCTAGTCATATGCTAGTACCAAACTTTTAATTATTGGAGCTATTTAAACATTTCATATGGCTATTCTGCCCCTGTTGCTTTTTTCAGAGTTTTATGGCTAGTATTGCTTCTTTTTGTAGGAATTATTGAATCAACTGTTTAGTTTTTTAAAATCCTGGTACGTTTATTGGGATTGGGCTAAATTTATAGAATTGAAATGTGTATGAAGTCTTCTTATCCAAAAATACGATACGCCTTTCCATGTGTTTGAGCCTTCTTTTCAGGCAAAACACAAAGTTTTTTTTTTTTTTTTTGTGGTCTTGCATCTATTTATCTAGGAAACTGCCTCTTGGCACATTATGTTTTGCCCTTTGGTTGAAGGTCTTTTCCTGGCAAAGAAATCTTTTAGGCCTTGGATTTAAATCTGGCTTGCCCTTCTCCAGGGAGAATTTTTTTTTTTTTTTTTTTTTTTTTTTTTTTTTTGTGGTCTTGCATATTTCTTGTTTATTCATAGGTATTTTCTCTTCTTTGTTCTTACTTTAAATAAAGCCTTTTCTTCTATTATATCTTCTAACTGGCTGTTGTTTATATAAATGGAAGATTTTGATTTCTATGATCAATTTTATACCCAGTGACTTTATGTTTTAAGAGACTTTCAGCTGACTCTCTTAAGCTTTGCATTATCACCTACAAATACAATTTTACCTCCTCCTCCATTTTTAATGCCTCTAAATTCCCTCACATCTGTTAAATAATTCTCTCCTAGGGTTTTAAGTTTTTTGAATTCGTGAATTATAGTAGCATATTTTGTATTCCTTTCAAAGCACCAGTAAAATACTCTGCATAGAATGGTTTACAACTAGCCCCATAGTGAAAATGAAAATACATAGTCTGCTAAATTCTGAATCTGCCCAATTCATATATTTATACCATTTCATCAGTCCCACTCACAAATATAACCAAAACTGATTTTTTTTCTGAAAAAAGATTAATCAATTCTGTCCCTTTGTAGCATCTAATTCTTTTTTCCTCTCACAATAAAATCTTTTGAAGAGTCACATACTTTTTGCAACAAAATAGGCCTTTTAATTCGTAAGTTCTTTTTCTTGAATTTATATATGAAATTGTAGGCAAAGACTAAAGTTTTTAGTCTCCAGATTTGCTTAAACATTCTTGGTGATATTCGTACATTCTTCAAAGCAGTTTTCCTAGTTATGATTTCACTTAAGAACTATATACATTAGGTATAATGTGTGTGTGTTGGGGTGGGGGTGTGACAAATAAAGCTTAAAATCAAATAGATCCAAACCAAATATTGAAATAGAAGATTAAATTCTATAAACTCTACAAGAAAATCAGTCATCTTTAAACTACTACATAAACTCAGAAGTTCCACATTGATAAGACAGATGTTTCTTCCCCAGGCCATTTTGTAATGTCATAAAAATCCCAACCTCTAATTTTTCATAAGATGAAGTAAAAGCTAGAAATAAAATAAAAAATCAGGAAAGTACAGATAAAAAGCAGCTCTTAAGACTGTCCAGCAAAATGGATATTTATAGATTTTCCACACCGAGCTATGAGACACACTTCCCCAGAATAATTCTAATGCTCTTCTCAAGCCTCATGATGAGGTTCTTTCATTACTTCAATAACTAATTCTTTCTTGGATTTTATATCCCATGGATTTTATATTGACTATGTGCATACCACACTCCCAATTCTCAAAAAATTGAGGCATAAGTTTCCAAATGTACTAATATTTTAAGATTACCACTATTAGCCCATCAAAGGCAGGTAACTGAGATTCAAAGGTCTAACCAGTGAGTTCATAACAACACCAGGATGAGAATCCTGACCTCAATATTCAAGTAAGTGGAATTAAGTTTTAATTATCTATTTGGATAAATAGACAAATGTCCATCCACAAGATTAATCAGTGTTAAGTGAAATCTGAGATTATGACTCAAGGTTATTTTGTTTTGCCTCTTTCCTTGTTCATTCTCTTTTTAATTCTCAGGGTGCCCCATCAGGCACTTTAAAAGGTTCACTTTAGCATTTCTTGGTAAGCACGTGCATTAAAATGTCATAAAAATTCATTTGAGTTCATATGGTTAAGTGTAGTACTTTGCTTTGAATATCCCATTAAATGTACTGAATTAATTGTAAGTAACTGACATGTGCAATTTCTAATTGTAAAGCAACCAGAAAACAAAAACAACCAAAATAAAACAGCAAAATTAACTTGAAAAATTAGAGCTGAAAAAAAAAAAAATTAAGCTGAAACTTTATATACATTTACAAAAATTTATATCAAAGATTAAGAACTTTTGGACACCAAATTTTACTGTTTTCAACACTGTGGTAGAAATGATGAACAGCTCCAGTTCTCCAGTTGCAGTGTTTCCAAAAGATAATAGGCATCGCCCCAATCAGCTTCAAAAAAACACAGAGCAGAGACGGTAAAGGAATTCAAGGAGAACGTTAGCAAAAATGGTGACATACGAAAAACTTAGAATTCTTCATACAAATGCCAGGTAGCTGGAAGCTTCATGTGTAATTTACTGATCACAGAAAAAGGCTTTTCTCTCTTTTTTTTGGCTGACTCTGAAAGAGATATTAGTTAACCTTAAGTAACTAGAGGTCATAGAACCAATCTTAATCTTCCTTAATGATGTTTAAAGCTGACTTTTAATAATGTCAACATAATTCATTATTAGGCTAGAGACATCCCCAAACTTCTCCATTTTCAATAAATATTTTTTTAAAGATGATCGGTAAGGGGATCTTAACCCTTGGCTTGGTGTTGTCAGTACCACGCTCAGCCAGTGAGCCAACCGGCCATCCCTATATAGGGATCCGAACCCATGGCCTTGATGTTATCAGCACCACACTCTCCCAAGTGAGCCACAGGCCAGCCCTAAAAAACAAAATTTTTTTTTAAGCAATGCTTGGCATAGGACAGCTTTTTGTTTTTGTTTTTTTAGTACAGATACTATTATCCTTTGGCAATGTATTTTAAATGGCTACTTTTGGATTTATAGCTTTAATATTCTGAATCTTGCTCATTTTTATTTCTCTAATTAACCCCATCTTAGGGCTCCAGGATGAAAAAGACAAATAAGTCATTTATAAATAGAAAAGGACAAATCAGTCACTTACCAAATTGGAGTTGTCAATCAACACTGTACTCTTAAGCTTTAGCTGTTAGTTCTGCATTTAAGGAAATTCCCCTCCCCCCCCGTTTTTTATCTTATCCCTGTCAAATATTTCACAGATGAGAATTGCTGACACATGGTGATTACTGTGCACATAATTCTATACCCAGTTAGCAATCTTTTGAATTTTTGACTGAGAGAGGCAACAGCACAGCTTTAGTACCGGTAGAGCAGCATACCAAATGTTGAGGAATAAGAACTGTCAAATGTCAACCTCAAGGCAACACATCAAAGATAAGTATTCAGTAAATTGCTAGCCTAGAACCTAGAACACAGAATCTATCATGCCTCTCCCTTAACAATGCCATATCTGGCCACTTTCAAAAAAGTTCACCCAAAATTATGTCTTTCATAAATAAATTTCTTGTACCCCTTATATAGGCTAAAATCTTTTGATGGGGAGGAATTACTCCTGCCACTTCTTTAGTTAAATAACATTTTCAGGTATAAAAAGATCAATATGGGATTAAATATGGGTGGAAGTTGTTGATATTGCACAGCTTTTGGACAAGATGAATAGTTTTGTCACCAAGAGATAGCCAAAAGTTCTCAATCTTTTTCTTGCTAGTTTTTCCTTTACAGAACTTTTACATTTTTGAAAACTGTCACTAGGTCATTAATTTGTGTGTGTGTGTGTGAATTAATAATAATGCGAATGGATAGAAGTTACTTCTCAGTAACAGGCTCATGGAAGTTTTTTAAAAATGGGTGATTTCACTCTATTTTCTCCCCAAAAGGGCCAAGAGGAGACCTCGATGATTTAACATCATTATACTGTAATATCAAAAATCCTTAAAAGGCACTGGAAAGACAACCAGAAAATACAGATATTCATTAGCTATCTTTCCAGCCAATCTCTTCAATTTCAGGTAGGAAAAAAGAAACCCACACTCCCAAATTGGAGAGTGCATTTAGAAATATACAAACTATTCTGTTACTCTCTCCAAAAGGGACTACTGTGACTCAGGAATGGATTGTGTCCTGGGTGACTGTGTGGTGACAAGGCAACATCTGTCAAAGGCCAAGAAAACGTTATGATTGTTTTTTAAATTGTATTCTTTCTAGGTAAAAACCCAAACAAACAAAAAACAGCAGCTGTCTAAATAAACAAAAGGCATCTGTTTCTTCACCGCTACCACAAAATTTGGAAAAGTAATTTGGGCTAAAGGATCACTTAATTACCCCCTCGAAGCTAGAAAATAAATTATCCTATTTTAATCTGGCTTGAAAATGTATTATTTGCAAGACTCAAAAACATTCTGTCCAGCTTTGCCTCAAATTAACTGTCAGCATCAACTATTGTCATTCTAATGACCTCACCCCCAAAGTTTGACTGGTACATATCTGATCAAGTTCAGAATGTGAACATGCATGCATGGTGACCTCATATCCATACATAAACTACTTACATCTTGGACTATGGGCAACAGTCATCAGTTCCTCACCTCTAAAATCCAACTCTAAAGGAAGGCACTTTGGCTACCTGGTTCCACTGCTGTATGTGCACCGGGCACACAGCAGGCACTCAACAAACAAATAAAACAGAACAGTCACGATGTGTTTTAAATTCTTTAAAAGACCCAATGGAAACTATTATTAACAGTCATATAAACCTGTGCTTAATCCACTCTCCAAATTTTCATTAAAAGTCAAATATAAATAAATTTGCTTATTCTGAGGCTTACACATTTAACCTAGAGTTGGATCACAGAACTCACATGCTAAACTATAGCGCTCAGCTGTGTGTGTGTGTGTGTACACAGTGCAGAGAAGCACCTATAAGGTAATTGTTCAACATCGCAATGCTCCCCAAGTAGAAAAAGACGCCAAGAGAATGAGCCCAATCCTGAGTTACCTCGGCATTAAGGAGCTTGGACTTGCACACTCCTCTTTCCACAGGGTATAGAAACCAAGAGTTTGATTTAACTTTCCCAGAATGCTACAGTTACTCTTTAAGCTTGATTTATGATAAACATAAAACATCTTAAGAGTCAGGTAAGTAGTTAACTTCTAGTTCCAGAACTGTCATCACTAATTTAACTTTCTTTAAAGGAATGTTATTCTAGTTTGTTCTTGGTAAGTTGGTCAGTTGAGGGTGGAATTTGACAAAGGGTAGAACTGCCTTCAGGGAACTGAAAGTTTAAAAAGGCCAAATATAAATTTTAAAATTTATAGGTAACAGAGATAGGCAGACCAAATTGTTAACAATGGTTATCTCTTAATGAAGAATGTGGGATAGTGGGAAAAGATCTAAAAAGGGACATTTGTTTTTTACTCTATATTAAAGACAAAAGATCAAACAGAAGTTTAAATTTTGGGTAACATGAAATCCTGTTACACAAGTAACTACTCAAAGTTGTATGCGTATAAAGACTTTTGTTTACCCTGCACTCTTTCCCCATCAATTATATCTACCTTCTTTTCTCTTCTTCCCTCAAATAAAAACATTCTGTGTAAAGAATCTGCTAAAGCTAACTCCTAGATTTTATATATTAGCCAACTGTAGGCCAAAAGTAATGAACTTCAAATGAATTTAAGCAGATAACTTTCTAGTTTCCTGATTCAGATGCTTAAGGGAAGCCCTAATTTTGTCTAATCACTGGCTTGCATTTAAATTCCATGATACTAATGAGATCCACCCTAATTGAACAGATTCTTCGTGGGAAGATTTCATGGAGAATCAGAGCTATTTATAACACTGAAAAACACATTCAAAGAGATATGGGAAAAAATAAAATGAAAAAGTCTGTATTCACTGAAGTATGAGCTCCTAAACATGTTGGTAACAGAAAAAGCAAGTTGCAAAACGTACGCATAGTGAGACAAAATTTCCGTAAAAACTTAAAATCCACAAAACTATGTTATTTCTATATGTAATATGTATGTATACAGACGCATAGCAAAAAGGTAATCGAGGAGTATATACTAGAGCAACAGTTACCATTTGGGATGGAGTACCAAAAGGGCACTTTGACAATATCTATATTTTTTATTCTTTTCCCTAGAGTGCATTCTTACTTACATAATTAAATACAAAATGAGGAACTTCTGGGCCGGCCCGGTGGCGCACTGGATAGTGCGCCGCTTGGGAAGCGCGGCGGCGCTCCCGCCCGAGGGTTCGGATCCCACATACAGACCGGTTCCCGCTCACTGGCTGAGCGAGGCACGGGAGCAACACCGAGGGTTGCAATCCCGTTGCCGGTCCCCGGTCTGGTACGGGGACAACACTGAGGGTTGTGATCTGTTGCCGGACACGGAAAAAGACAAAAGACAAAAAAAAAAATGAGGAACTTCTACTTTTCTACAAAGTACTATATATGATGGTATCCTTAAAATAGTTTGCTACCGAAGATACAGTTTAGCAAATATTGCTATTGTCTATTTTTCAACATTATCATACTTTATCTTTGCTTTCCCTCACTTCTCTCTCATTGCTCTACATATGTTCAAACTGAAGAAAATCATATCTTTTCCTTAAGTACTTGATAATGAAGAGATGATACAATTGCCAAGAAGTATCAAAATCAAGAATGAGAACTGGTATAGTGGTAATAAAGGCTACTGAAGTAGGCAACCCAATCTCTTGACTTGTGGCTTTAATGAGATGTATTTGGAAATATATTCAAGCTTCTAAAGAGGACAAAATGCTTTAAGAATAAGTCTTTATGACTGTGCTGTATAACATTAACTTGCCATGTTTACTTATCTACCGAAGAGAAAATGTTGCAGTTGAAAGGCTAACACTCAAAACCACTCAGAACCACTCAGAAAGGAGATGATATACATATACATATAAATCCTGGATTGGCATTAGCAGTGCTAAAGGTCTATCAAATTAAAGTGGTATTTATTTAGAGGAGAAGCATTTCTGCTTAAAATTTGAAACTATTGAATATTTCTAATTTTTTCCCATTACATATGATACTACTAAAATAATTACAATTAAAAAAATTTTGCTCGGGCCGGCCCGGTGGCGCACTGGAGAGTGCGCCACTTGGGAGTGCGGCGGCGCTCCCGCTGAGGGTTCGGATCCCATGTGGAGACCGGTTCCCGCTCACTGGCTGAGCACCGTGCAGGCGCAACACCGAGGGTTGCAATCCCGTTGCTGGTCCCCGGTACGGGCGTGACACCAAGGGTTGCGATCCTGTTACCGGTCAGTAAAAAAGACAAAAAGGAAAAAAAAAAAATTTTGCTCAAAATTGTAATGTCTTTCTGAAAAGAGAAAGGCCATCAAATTCAGACATATGTGTAGCATAAATTTTGGCCCACAACACTAAATATATTACTGTTATAGTTGATTAAAAATAAAAGAATGGCAACATGCTAGAATCAACATCTATTATAAATCAAATAAATGTAGTTCAGTGATTTTTAATCATTAGTGACTTTTAATTATTAAAATCTAGATAACGCATTTTGTAATTTAGAAAAGAGTACTTAAGGATCTATTCAGTATCTGTATATTTAGACATTATTATGAGACTCCTGCTGGTCACTACTATCTACACCCTTTTCTAGATTTCAACATCTTAAAAGGTCACAAATTATGTATTACCTCTTTGTCACACTGTATCTACAAAGAAAACCATGAATACTCTACAATGGCAAACAGAAGTCAAAAGATAAATTTTAAAAGTTAAAGGCACAGATCAAACTACTTCCAGAGAAAATATAAGTGGTAATTATAAGAGTAAAATGTATTATCTGGAACTGATATATAAGATCAATGATCTAGACTCCTAATAGCATTTACAGAAAATTACCAATTATGTATTAAAATAAATAAACAGTATCAAATCCACTTTTTAAAAATGTTCTGAATATTTGGCACGATGCACAGCTTGCCTTATTTAGAAACTATGTGATAAAAGTAATGTGTCTTTCAAAGTGATCAAGAAATTATCAGGTCACAGAGTTTTATATCTACTTTACTTCCACTCTATTGCTCACTACCTTCTTTCCCTATTTCCCGACTTTATCTTTTATTACTAAAAATCTAAAAATGAAGTATCATTCATCTTCCTTACTTTAATGCCAAGTAAAAAGTGCTCCATTAATAATATATGGCTAATATTTAAAAAAAAAAAAAAAGATTTAAATGCAGTAATGGCCATAGCTTTAGGGTATTCTTAGGAGATACCCCAGACAAAACAAACTCAAGCACTCATGTTCCACACAATAACATGAGGCTTTTTTCTTTTCATATTACTCTTTACCTCCAAGTTGTTGCAATATCCATTTTTAAAAACAAGTCTTCCCCTGTAGTTACAAAGCAAAGTAAGAAGCAGAATACCACGATAATTACAGAAATAATGACTGTATATTGTAAGCATAATAATAATCAGGTACTTTTTAATGACTACTAAACCAATTTTTTAATTATGTATGTTAAGTGTATATACTCACTAGAAGAAAAAAAATCGGTTCTACCTACCTACTAGTTTTTATACACAACTTGATAACTTGTGTCTTCTTACTAATAGCACAATTATTAGGACAGGAACATATTAAAGAGATGAGAAAGTATCAGAAAAATTTCCTCAGCCTTGGTTTATCTTTCCCTGTTTCTCTTTTGTATATATACTGCAGCTGACTGGTCATCTTTCATTACCCTTTCACCCTATTCCTACCTAAAGACCTTCTGGGCTTCAAAGCAACAGGTATTCTGTATTATCTATTGTTGCTGTTGAATTAGACTGAGTTACAGGTTTAAAAAAAAAAAGGCGAACGAAATGCTTGGGATCACAAAAGATACACAGAAACCAAGGAAGAGTAATGGAGAATAGTTATACCCCACCAATAATTTACCTGGCAATTCTGGGATAGAGGTTCCCATCTGGACTTTATAACATTAAAATAGTGTCAAAAATCAAAGTACAGCTCTCCAATTATCAAGCTTATCAACTTATTTTTTGGAATAAAGCTCAATTTCATCTCTAACTAGCTTAAAAAACACATTTCACTCCAATGAGAAGAGCTTATTTTCCATCAGTATCTACAACAGTAGAAATAGCAAAGCTTTCTTTACTCCCTCTGAAAATTTTCCTGTTATACTCATGATTCCTGATACCTTCCCCTACCCCTGCATAGACACTAACTTCACAGGAAACCAAGACACTACACAGAGCACAATTATCCTACAAGACAATTTTAGCTTATCTCCCTGACTCTTCCCACCTCTCCTCAAACACACATAACTGAGAGGTCAGTGAGTTGACAGGACAATAATAAAAGTAAAGTGAGGCTCACAGAACACTTAATACTAAAATCTAAAATTCTAACATCATAACATCAAGGTGTCAATTCACTCAACTTTTAACCCATTTAGGAAGGTTTAAACTATTAACTTAAAAATACGGTAGTACTTCCTCAGTAACTATAACCTCTTTATATCCTCTTAATTGCCCATTTTAATAGCTTTACTGCATACTACTGCTTCTTATAAGAAGTAAATCCAGGGACCATTCCATTTTGTCTTAGACATAACATTTACTAGTTTTCCAAGCATGACAGAAATGGAAAAATATATATATAAGAACATGAACAATTTATGTTAATTTCCTCAATCTGTGTTCCTTCTGTGAGCAGCGCCTAATTCTATTAAAATTAACAAATTTTAAGATGAGTACTGGACTTCAGAAAAAAAAATCCAAGGAGGGACTAATTTACAAAGTATACAAGAATATAATTTTATAATAAATCTTTCCAGTGTTCGCTATAACTGCATTACATAAAATGTTTCCCTTCACAGAAACTCAGAAGAATAGCTCCTATAGAATGTTAACAGAGGGCCGGCCCGTGGCTCACTCGGGAGAGTGCGGTGCTGATAACACCAAGGCCCCGGGTTCGGATCCCACATAGGGATGGCCGGTTCACTCACTGGCTGAGCGTGGTGCTGACAACACCAAGTCAAGGGTTAAGATCCCCTTACCGGTCATCTTTTAAAAAAAAAAAAAAAGAATGTTAACAGAACTTTCTGTCTTCCTCTCTGGCAAGTAATGAAAAAATACAACTTGCTCACAAAAGATCTAAAAGTGCTGCCTCAGGAGCATAAACTATCACTAACATGCTGTATGAATGAGTCTTAGTGAGCGGCCACTTTCTGAGACCTTTTCCTCTTTTCACACCAGTGAACCCATCTCATATAAAGCCTAAGAGAAAACTAAAGCTGTTGCAGAAGTGAAACTCAGCATGCTCCACTCAAATTCTAAGGTAACCACTTTAAAGCAAAATCAGAAGTCATGTCTTTTACCAAAAAACAAACAAAAAAACCAAACCAAAAGGCAAATGCTGCTGCCCAACCATCAAATGGACTTACAAAGGCAAAAAAAAAAAAAAAAAAAAGTGACAACAGCAATAATTCAAGTAAAATATATGTGAAAATTTAAACACACCGCTTTCAAATTAAGACAAAAGTGAAGGGGAGCCATGATCTTTATATCAGAGTCAAAAAGCTTAGGCATTATCATCAAATGTTAATTCACTTTACAGTCATCCATGAGACTACTGCATATATTTTTTGCACCTTGCGCTTATAAAAGCAGATAAAATATTTAATGTGTAATTTACAATGTATTTTACCAGCTCAGCATACAGGATGTATATAGATTATATCAAAGTAGTAGACAGTTAGGGGCCTGTGCAAACCCTGCAAAAATAGTACTTCAGGTATCTAATTAAAAAAAAACAAAAACAAAAACATTTTGCTATTTAGAAGTGATACAATTCAAACTACCACAAAATACAAAGGGCTGCAAAAATGTATTCCATTCCAACAACATATATAAGTTATTAAATAAAGATTTGATTTAAAAGAATATAAATGAAGCCTTTATGTAGGTCTTTTCTACATGCATATTATTCCTCATTAAAGAAAAAAATATGTAAAAAGGCCATTGGTAATTGCTTTGTTAACATTTGTAGAAAATGCCAATTCTCTGGTCACAAACTCCACTAAGATTAGCACTTAAGGTCTCTGCAGTGTTATAAACGTAATTTAAAATACTGTTAATTCTATAACTCCATTGGTAAAATAATGTGACTCAGAATATGGCAGTCTTCATGTTGAGGGCAATGATCCACAGTTTTGTTTTGTTTTTTTAATTTCTTAGGTGTGAACAGTTATCCAGAAGAACAGCACCCTCCACCACCGCTCTGGGCTTGAGGTTCATCATCGATGATCTGTACACCTCGCCTTGCAGCTCCTGGTTGACTAGAGCCATTGCCTTTTGCCCTCTCATCCACTTGTGCTGTTTCTATCATCCCTAAGAGAGAAAGAAAGCAAAAATCATTAGGACCACAATCTTTGAATCTTCTCCTATAATTTCAGTATACCACTATGGTAACTGTTTCTGACTTTCAACCAACAAGAAAACTAAATATAATGAACATTGTTTCAGCTCACTAAAATAGCTTTATTTGCAAGTTTTAAAAAACTAGTGTCAAGTAGCAAATTTACTAATCCAATGGGATAAAGGCCCCAGTGACATCCAGAAAAAACATTTTTTTTGCTTTGAATAAAAGACTTTGTAGAAGTATAATCTTTAAGATTTTCCAAATGTAATTAGAAATACGTCAAAGTTGTTCAAATTTTTCCAAGTACAAGTGATATTTAGGGTACAGGACTTATTCTTCAACTAGAAATGTAATACATTTAAGCAAATGCTATTTGAAAGAATAAACGAGTTTAAGATAAGAGAGCTTTGAAGAATAAAAAGCTGGAAGACTCACACTGTCTGATTTAAAGATATAACATAAAGCTGCCTAATCAAGACAGTAAGATATTGATGAAAGGAGAAACATAGAGATCAGTGGAACAGAAAACAGAGTCCAGAAAAAGATCCCCACATATATGGTTACTTGATTTTTGACATACATGCCAAGGTTATTCAGTGAAGGATAATATATTTAACAATATTAAATAAGTACTAGAACTGAATATCTATTTGTAAAAAATAAACCTTAACTCATACCTTAACCCATATGCAAAAATCAATAAAAAATGGATTACAGACTTAAATGTAAATTATAAAACAAAATTTCTAGAAAAAAAACATAGGAGAAAAATTTTGTAGGAGAAAATTTTTGTGACTTTGGCTTAGACAAAGATTTTTTGTAAAAGATAAAAAACAAGTCAGAAAAAAATTAATAAATCAGACCTCACTGAAATTTAAAAGTTTTGCTCTCTGAGAGGCACAATTAAGAAAAATGAAAATACAACACACAGATTGGGAGAAAATACAGGGATCAAAAATATTTGAAAAAAACTGCATCTATACTAAATATGTACAGGCTTTTTTTCTTGTCATTATTCCCTAAAAAATACAGTATAACTACTTACATAGCATTTACATTGTTAGGTATTATAAATCATCTAGAGATGCTTTAGGGTTGGCTGATTAGCTCAGTTGGTTAGAACATGCTGTTAATAAAACCAAGGTCAAGGGTTCAGATCCCCATACTGGCCAGCTGGCAAATAAAAAAATAATCTAGAAATGATTTAAGTATAGCAGAGGATATGCACAGGATACGCAAATACTGTATCATTTTTATATCAGGGACTTCAGCATTCACAGATTTTGATATCTGCAGGAGGTCCTGGAACCAGTCCCCACAAATACCAAGGGATGACTGTATTTGCAAAATACATATCTGACAAGATGAGGGAAGAAAAGAGGAAGTCCTTAAAACAGAACAAGGGTTATTAAATTTGGATCCAAAGACTGCTCTTAAAACAATGGTTTCCAAATTGAGGTGTGTGGGACAATCCATTCAGATGAAGTAAGGAAACATTACAAATTTTATTTCTACTTATTTTTCTCAATCTTTCAAAATTTCTATCTTTTAGGTATGTTTTAAAATGAAAAAAAGTGCTTATATATTTTATATAATTTTTAAATAAACATGTGGACCATACTAAAAAATGTTTTGAAGATGTGAGATTTATAATATTTTGTAAGCCACTTATTTACAGCCTGGCTACTCTAAGTATGGTCTGAGGACTAGCATCATCACCACTCAGATGCTTGTAGAAATGAGAACCTCAAACCACACCAGACCTTCTAAATCAAATATGCATTTTAACAAGATTCTCAAGTGATTATTCACAGTAGTGGTTCTCATATTTTAGTGTGCACCAGAATCAAATGTAGGGTTTGTTAAAATATAGACAGATTCTGGGAACCATTGCCAGAGATTTAAATTCAGTAGGTTTGGGGTAGGGCCCCAAAATTTCCATTTCTAACATTCT
The DNA here is from genome assembly GCF_000696425.1 of Galeopterus variegatus. Taxonomy (NCBI): domain Eukaryota; kingdom Metazoa; phylum Chordata; class Mammalia; order Dermoptera; family Cynocephalidae; genus Galeopterus; species Galeopterus variegatus. The sequence continues at coordinate 62,119 of NW_007732322.1, read as the reverse complement.
CAAGTAATGCTGATAATGCTGATCAGGGGAACTCACTTAGATAATCTATTCTAGAAGAATTATGAATGACTTCCGAGTTTCATAAAACTAAAATCTACTCCAAAGTTTGTGTATATATATTTTTTTCTACAGAGAAAAACCATGGTTTCATTAAATTCTCAAAAGAGACTGAGGTACATAAACTCAAGGGATACAATTTGACAGTCATCACAACCTCTTATTCCACAGACTAAGGTTTTCCTGTTTGATATGCATTCTACCGGCGATATGAGAAATGACTTTCAGGTGATGTATAAACAAACGTATTTTCCTTTCTTTTTAAAAAGCTTTTTAATATGGCAAATTTCAAACACATACAAAAGTAGAAAAAAATAGCATAATAAAAATCTATCAACCAATTTTATCCATATTCCTAGCATCTCATTATTTAAATCAAATCCCAAATACATAATTTTATTAAAAAATTATCTTAATATGTTTCTCTAAAAGATAAAAACTCTCTTTTTAAAACAGAACCACAACACCATAATCACACCTAAAAAAAATTAATATCTTAAGCTTATCAAATATCCAATGAGTGAATATATTCCCAATTGTTTCACAAATGTTCTTCACTGGTTTGTCAAATCAGAATCCAAATACGGTCTATCTACTGCAAGAAGCTGTTACAGGTCTTAAACCTGTTTTAATCTGTAAATTCCCATTCCATCTTTCTTTTTGTAACTTTTAATAGTTATGCATATACTTTAATATGCATTAAACACATACCACACATATGATTTCATAACCATTAAGTACTGCCTGAAACAGGGCTAAAGTAGGTATTTAAGCTGTAAAAAATGAGTTAAAAAATAGAATAAAAAAAATTTTTAAAAATAATTTTTTAAAAATGAGTTAAAAATATTAAGTAAGGGGCTGGCCTGGCGGCGCACTGCTGCAGTGCGCCGCTTGGGAGCGCGGCGGTGCTCCCGCCGAGGGTTCGGATCCCACATACAGACCGGTTCCCGCTCACTGGCTGAGCGAGGTGCGGGCGCAACGCCGAGGGTTGCGATCCCGTTGCCGGTCCCAGTCCGGTACGGGCGCGACACTGAGGGTTGTGATCCGTTGCCGGACACGAAAAAAGACAAAAAGGAAAAAAAAAAAAATATTAAGTAAATAATAATACTGGTAGATGTGACAAATTATCAATGTGGTCGCTAACAGAGACTAGTAAAACATCACTTCAGAAATATTACCAATATTTTAAAAACAGCCATTTCTAAACTTACTAAATCTGAATATACCTACTTTTACAAAGGTCAAGAAAGAGTTCCTCAATTCCTTTGTTCTGTTTGGCTGAAGTATGATAATGTTTTGCTCCCACAGATTCTGCATACCTTTAAAAATAAAAGTAATATTAGTGACTGATGTAAAACATTTTTCATGTTTCTGTAATGACTATTTAAAATTATTTACAGTAGCAATTTTAGTGATTTATTAATTTATCCAAGTTTATTAAAATTACATAGCTATTTAACCTCTCTATACATTGAACCAAATTTTAAATAACATAAATATAAGACTTGAAATTTTATAGATTAATTTGGAATCCAAATACTTTAAAAGTATTTTGTGTCTCACTCCCTATTTGATCATAGTAATTTTCTTTTACACCACTCTCGTATTTTTTACTGAATTCAAAAAGGGAAGTGAGAGTGAAATATCTTTAAATATCATCAAAAAGTCCAAAAATTATCAATGTAAACATGTTTCACTGAATCCAATAGCTCAATCTACATTAAGAGGTGTGAGTAATATCTAAACGGTACAGCGCACTGTACAAAGAGGAAGACTTCTACTGGAGAGTGATGGGGGTCAGGGGGACACAACACTTACGATTCTGCTTCTTGAATGGAAACATGTCTCTCCTTTTCCAAGTCTATTTTATTACCTAATTTGAAAAAAGTAAATACTAATCTTTAATATTGATTCATTCTTATAATAAAATTAAGCCAACTCTAAATATACAATTGCTATTCTAATTAATTGCAAATATAATACAAATCCCCATCAGACTTCAAATGTTTTAAAACTATGAAGTTAACCACTATGATGTGAGGGTTGACCATGACGGTCAAGGTGAATGCCTTACTCTCCCTCACATGCCTCAAAGCACATCCCTCTTCAATCTGCAGCCTCTGTGAGAGAAAATAACTTTTCCAAAGAGATGGGCACTATTCTTTGATTTAGGGTATACCAGGGACTAAGGTTCCCTAACATTTCTAGGGAAACATACAATTCTTAGCCACATGTAAATGGTCAAAAGTAAGAGCAAAAATTTTCTATAGTCTCCAATCCACTTACAGCCAGTAAATAACTAAATATGGTTATCTTTCATCATTTACTAAAATAGGCTAGCATCTTGGAGCCTAAGAGTATTCTGGTTTTCTGGCTGATATAAACTGGTTAAAGTAAGAATTAATATGTATGGATTTTAAACTATACCATCACCAAGGGGAAAAAACTATACTGTTTAAAAAAACACTTTTAGTGACTTATTAGAACTTAATATATGTATATCATACAGATTTAAAATTACTGAAAATAAGTTTAGCTCTCCTTAAGCAATGGAATCAGAAATTATGTTAAAAAGCCACTAGAACAAAAATAAAGAAACTGCAAAATGCAGATTCCTTATTCAATACAGGATAGAAATTAAGGTGAATTGACCAAACACAAAGACTGATAAAGGTAACGGAAACAACAGATAGGAGTAGGGAAAAATACCCTAAGGCAAGACATTTCTAACAAATACATTCATTTCTTCTATTATAACTTTCAGGGGGGGAAAAGAGAAACCTTACAAATAAGGTCATTTTTTTTTCTTGATACTTTATAGAGTCTAGAAGACAATTTCAGATAAAGCAAGCACTGGAAAGTACAAGACCAGAGTTTTTGTATATTGAAGATCTCAAATAATCTGAGTGCTGCAAGAAACTACTTGCCACCATAGCCTAAGGGTAAAAGGGAGGAAAGTAAATGATACTAAAGCTCAATGAGTACCAACAAATTCAATAATAAACCCTCTCTTCTTTGAACTGTCTTGCTATCTACCTCAGCAAGAAGTTCCATATTAGTTCTGATTTCCTACATTATATTCTATCAATAAAATTTTTAATTTGTTAAATATTACAGCCAATATATCTGACAGTAATCAGAAGAAAAGTTATTTTACTCTATAAAGAATGCAAAAAGCACCACCTGGTGGCCAATGGCTCCAACAAACAAGCCCAAGATTTCTGCCTCTAAAAAGGTAAAATAGAGACTTTTCTCCCCTATGGAGAGCAATGACAACTTTGTTCCAATTAATTAAACCCTATGAATTTTTTTTAGATCTTTAATGCCTTGTTTTCCAAATTCTACCAGAATCATCAACACCTATATAAGAGTGAGGGTAGGTAGAGACAATCACCTTAATGTTCATCTCAGATGAACATTTAGGAGAAATTATTTAAACAGTGCTTTATTATTTAATAATATTTTAGACTTGACTAATTTTGATAAATCAGGTCATTATTAAAATAGCTATTTTAATAACCTAATTATTACCTTAAATTTAACAAATTTTAAATCCCTCTACTAAATAACTACCACTTCTTTGGATAATCAGTGTTCACAATGGATTGACAGCACAATGTCACAAAAAACTGACTTGTTAATGTCTGACATCTTTCCAAACTCAAAAACCTTTTTTGTACTTATTTTCTTTCAAAAGCCAGACAGCTAAGAAAGTAAGGCTATGAGGCTCATGTCTTTTTCATTACTACTGTGCAGCTATGTAGGGAAATTTCTGATAGGCCTAAAACACTTAAAAACAAGGACAACCACCAAAGTAAGCACCTACTTGAAAGTATATTGCTATGAAGGTTAAAAAGCAACAAGGCTATCGAAGAGGGAGGGGAAAAGCCATCCTAAGAATAGGAAAAACTTTATCTTCTTTAAAGATACATATTTGAATTAAAAACATGGAAGGAATGTGCCCATCGCTAAGGGCAGATGGCATAATAGTGATAAAGAACTAGAATCATATTTTGTTTAGACTAGATAATCATGCGGCATAGTGGAAAGCAGCTTTCAAAAAGCTTTTAAATCTAAAAAAAATTGTATTTAAGTCCTGGTTCACTTCATAGCTATAAGATTTTGGGAAAATTACATTATCTCTTGAAGTCTCACTTTGTACAAATGTAGCTAGCAAACCTTGCAGGATTGATGTGTAAATAAGATATGAATATGCAAAAGGCCTAGCATATACAGGTGTAGAATCCCTTATCTGAAATGCCTGATCACAAGTGTTTCAAATTTTGAATTTTTTCAGATTTTGGAATAACTGCAGAATACTGTACATTCAACCGGCTGAGCATCCCTAACCCAAAAACCCAATATCCAAAATGCTCCAATGAGCACTTCCTTTGAGCATCTTGTTGGTGCTCAGAAAGTTTTGGATTTTGGGGCATTTTGGATTTCACATTTTTTAGGTCAGGGCTGCTCAACCTGTAGCAAGTATATGCTCAGTAAAGAGTAAATTATTATTATTATTATTATTTTTTAAAAAGATGACCGATAAGGGGATCTTAACCCTTGACTTGGTGTTGACAGCACCATGCTCTCCCAATTGACCTAACCGGCCATCCTATATAGGGATCCAAACCCGTGGCTTTGGTGTTATCAGCAACACACTCTCCCAAATGAGCCACGGGCCAGCCCTAAGAGTAAATTATTAATATCAGCAATATTCATCATAGTGAATGATTAAATGGAAAATCAGTATTGTTATGAAAGAATTAAAGACCATGATAGTAACACACTCTACCACCACCCTGCTGACTTCATCTAGCTAACTTAGGTTTATCGAATACTTACTAGGAAATCTTCTTTTATCCACCCCCCTACCCCACAAAATCTAGTTAGGCTTGCTTTTGTGTTTTCACAACATTTCGTACTTCCCCTTACATGGCATTTATCGTAATATATCATAGTGGCTTGTTTCTCTCTCTCTCTCTCTTTACACAATAAGCTCTGGGAGAATAAGGCCCATATCTATTTTGTACATAAGTATACATTTTTTCACTACAGTACCCAAATCCTGGCACATAGCAAACAATATACAGTACTGACTAAGAATATGGGCTTTAAGCGGCAGGCAGACCTGAGTTAAAATTTGAGTCTACTTCTAACTATTTTGGGAAGTATCAAGCTCTCTAACCCAATTTCCTCATCTGTAAAATAGAAATGGTCTTCCTACAGAGTTGTCAGGAGACTTAAATGAAATAATAAATGTGTGGTTCTTAGAACAGTGCCTGGTACTCAATAAATGGTAACTATGATTAATAATAAATATTTGCTTAATAAACATACAAATGATAAGGACAGACTAGATACAGAACACTAGCAAGTAGAACAACCAGAGTCAAGAGTGCCAATCAATGAATTAATGACAATCTAGAAGAAAAAGCCTCTGCTAGTAAAGTATGGGGGTTCTTGACAACTGGTTAACACATGGTTACTAGTGGCTTAAATAAGGACATAGGAGATTAAGTATTCAATTTACACATAAAAAAAGCTAGTAAATTATGTATCAGACATAAAGATTCAAAAACATGTAACAAGTTGAAATTCCTACACTTAGGTTTAAATAACTTAATCACATAAGAACAAGCTGGGGAAAACCTCACTAAACAGCAATATTTATTAAAAAAGGACTTCAGGTTTTTGTTAACTATAATCTATATAAAAGAGACAATGAGTTGACATGGCTGGTAAAAAGCTTGTGCAATCTTGATAAAAGGACAGTGTGAGGATTAGAAAAAAAAGAGGGTCTGTAAGTATACACTGGCTCAACAACATGTGGATTCTAGTGTTTATTTCAAGTGTAGGAGACACACTGATATCACTGGAATAAACCCAGGAGAAAATAACCAGGATGATGAGAATGTCTAGAAGGTAAGCCAAATGAAAAACAGTTGAAAAATCCAGAGAATATAAGAAAGGAATAAAACACTTGTCAAATGTCTATCTCTATGCAAAATGTTTTCCAAATCGTTATATGAAGGTACTTCAAAAAGTTCGTGGAAAGATTTGTATTATCTTTTAACTCTATTTTTCCACAAGCTTTTTGAAGTACTCTCATATAATCTTCACCAAAATCCTATGAAATAGTATTATTATTTCAAAGTTGGTAATAAAACAGAAGAGAGAATAAACACTGAACTACTACAGAGAACAAAATAAAAATCAAGAAGTGAGAAAATAATGTAAATGTCTGTGGAATATTCACAGAAAAAGGATTAGACAGCAAAGAGAATAAAATAAACTATATCAACATACAACAACACAGAGGAATCTTGTAAGCCTAATGTAAAGCCAAAGAAGCCAGATGCTAAAGAGTTCGCATTATATGACCCCATTTGTATAAAACTTAAATCAAAATTAATTCATGAAGCGAAAAGTCAGCATAGTGTTAGGGGGGGGAGGGTGATGGTGAGGTTTGGAAGACAATTGTATAGTGTTTGGATGAGAAAGAAAAACAAATGGGCCTTCTAGGGTACTGTGCACATTTTCTGAAATTTTCATTTTGTGAAAATTATGTTGTTACTAAAGATTTGTACAGTTTTCTGAACAAATATTTTCAACAAAAAGTTCACTTTAAAAAATCAGGGCCGGCCCGGTGGCGCACTGCTACAGTGCACCGCTTGGGAAGCGCGGCGGTGCTCCCGCCGAGGGTTCGGATCCCACATACAGACCGGTTCCCGCTCACTGGCTGAGCGAGGTGCGGGTGCAGTGCCGAGGGTTGCGATCCCGTTGCTGGTCCCGGTCCGGTACGGGCGCGACACTGAGGGTTGCGATCCGTTGCCGGACACGAAAAAAGACAAAAAGGAAAAAATAAATAAATAAAAATAAAAAAATAAAAAATAAAAAATCAAACCAAGGTCAAGTGTTCGGATCTCCATACCACCAGCCGTCAAAAAAAAGAGTAAGAGAAGGTTACAGGGAGTATGATTTCAGCTAAACATGAAGAAAAATCCATCAAAATTAGTAAAAAATGTAGTAGCCTTTCTGATAAGAACAAAGAGTCACCTTAAGTCTTCAAACAACAGTAACTTGATTATCTAAAAGAGATTCTTGCATTGTGTCAGACTAGATAGGTTGTTCCCAAACACCAGTGTATATATAGGCTGAATCAGAATTATAGCAAGTGCCTGGCACAAAGGAGTCACTTAAAAATATTTGTGGAAAGGGGCCGGCCCGGTGGCGCACTGGAGAGTGCGCCACTTAAGTGCGCCACTTGGGAGCGCGGCGGCGCTCCCGCCGAGGTTTCGGATCCCATGTGGAGACCAGTTCCTGCTCACTGGCTGAGCGCGGTGCAGGCGCAACACCGAGGGTTGCGATCCCGTTACCGGTCAGTAAAAAAAAGACAAAAAGGAAAAAAAATATATATATATTTGTGGAAAGAAGGAAGATAGGGTAAAAAGAGGGAATTGATTAATTCCTAGTCCCATACATACAGATTCTGATTTAGCATATCTGGAATAAGGTCTGGAGAACTTTCAGGCATTTTTCTAAAGTTCTCCGGGTTATTTATCCTAATGATAACCAAGTTTAGGAACAATGATAATGGGCTCTCAAAATTATTCCAACTCTGAATTCCAATTAAAATTTCATGTCATACTTGCCAATAGAAGAGAATGGGAACTTTTTTTTTTGTCTTTTTTCGTGTCCGGCAACGGATCGCAACCCTCAGTGTCGCGCCCGTACCGGACCGGGACCAGCAACGGGATCGCAACCCTCGGTGTCGCGCCCGCACCTCGCTCAGCCAGTGAGCGGGAACCGGTCTGTATGTGGGATCCGAACCCTCGGCGGGAGCGCCGCTGCGCTCCCAAGCGGCGCACGGTAGCAGTGCGCCACCGGGCCGGCCCGAGAATGGGAGCTTTTAATACATCATACAATCATTAATACATTAAACGAGAAATATTTGACCCTACTTGAGGTAGTAAGCTACCAGATCCAATATTTGTAAACCTTTTATGAACATGAAGAACATATATACAGTTTAAATAAACTATTCATAAGCTTTTTTAACCCAGCTAATTTTTTTTTAAATGTTACTTGTGACCTTGGTCAAGTAAACAAGCTACTGAGGTTTCTTTGACTTTGTGTATATGTCAGTAATTTCTCTTTTCAGAAAGATGACCAAAATTAAACCTTCAGTACGTACATACTGTGGCCACTTCCACTCCTAGTAAATCCCATATACCACACAAAGCCATGCAAAATTCAGTAATGTCTAGCTGCAGGTTTGGCCCCAAACTCCTATGCGGTCTACTACTCCAGTGTTCTAGTCTGAAATATTCTGTCACAATACCTACCATCTAGAGTAAAAAGCAGAGTAAACAGTCTCATTGGCCTCTTCCCTGAGATGTGCACTCTGATCCAGGACTGTAAAGTACCAATCTAATGGTGACGAGATGCATGAAATGCAAACTCCAGTTAAAAATAAAAAATTCTTAGGGCCAGTCCGTGGCTCACTTGGGAGAGTATGTGCTGATAACACCAAGGCCACGGATTTGGATCCCTATATAGGGATGGCCAGTTAGCTCACTTGGGAGAGCGTGGTGCTGACAACTCCAACTCAAGGATTAACATCACCTTATTGGTCATCTTTAAAAAAAATAAAATAAAAATAAAAAATTCTTAAGACTAAAAACAAAACTTCTCCATGCTGACCATTCCATTCTTTCATTTCCTCAAATACCATCTTTGTCCTCCACTTAAACTTTTCTGTTTTCTCTCAGGTCATTCTTCCTATTATCAGCCATGCAGAAAGGAAGAGAAAACAGCACGAGGGGCTATACATCATAAGGATTAATATCATAAGCACAGGAGTTGGAATGACTTAAATTCAAATCCCATCTCTGACAGCCGCCTGATATTGGGCAAGTTATTAAGTATCTCCAGGACTCAGCCTCCTCTACAAAGCCCTCATAGAGTTTATGAGGACTACATGAGATAATGTCTGTTGTGTGCATAGCAAAATGTCCTGCATACTTTTATTGCTCAATAATTGTTATATCATAGAATAATCTACAGAAAAAGAGAACCAAAAAGAAATTCCAGAAGTCCGAAAGTTCTAGAGTTTATTTATCTAAGAATATTCTTCCACCCTATGATCACGATCTACTTGTATCCTTGCAGTCAAAGTTGTATTTGACTCGAAAATGTGTATAGTTAAATGTATAGGATAAGAACACTGGCTTAGGGCCGGCCCCGTGGTGCACTAGGGAGAGTGTGGCGCTGGGAGCGCAGTGACGCTCCTGCCACGGGTTTGGATCCTATATAGGAATGGCCGGTGCGCTCACTGGCTGAGCGTGGTGCGGGCGACACCACACCAAGGGTTGCGGTCCCCTTACCGGTCACGAAAAAGACAAAAAAAAAAAAAAAGAACACTGGCTTAAGTCATTGGCTTTAATTTTATTTTAAAGGTGTTCCCAAACTCTTTTTTCCTGAACAAAATCTTATGGTAGAAAAGTTAAGGTCAAATTAAAGTAAGGCTGGGGAACTTAAAGCCTCATGTGTTTAGCTTCCCATGTGCTGCTCTCCAAGGCATTCCTTGAACTACAGAGTTTGAATCTTCTGGACAATCACTGCCAAATCCTAAATTATTCTAAGATATTAAACATTAAAATGCTGTTCTTCCCTTCCATGTACCTTTTAAAATAAGAATTACGTGTTTACTATGTCTTTAATAAAACATTAAGGAAACATTTTAGAAAAAACATTTTCTAAAAGAGTAATGTTGCTTACCAACTATACATAAACAGATTTCATTTCCCAACATTTTCCGTAATTCTTTGACCCAGTTTTTTACCTGTGTATAGAAAAGAGCAAATATTAAAACAAATTCTGTTAGAACTACTACTATTACAACATCCAAAAATTCAGCATTGTCAAAATACCTCAGAATTTTGTCTAGCAGCTCATATACTTAGTCGTTACTAGGAATGATTCACTGAAGGATCATTTATTGCCAGATTATATTGCAAACCACATACATACAATATAAAATGGAAAGATCTTTCTCTATATCCATATGAGTATATACAGAAGCACCTCTAATTACAAATTTTCATAAATCTTTCACAGATCCAAGCTATTTGCCAAAACAAAAGCATGTCAACTCCAGCCTCTGATAATAGATGCTTATATATAAGTCAATTTGGACTTAGGAACACATGAGCTTAAAATAGTCTTTTGTATCCTAATTGGTTCCTAAATAGAGGGCATAGGAGTATCTGTGTCATATACCTAAAGAAAAAAAAAATGTACACAGGCACCAAAAAAGAGTAGCAAAATAAATTTTCATCAGTGTATGACAGGGATTTTCAACTTGGCACTAGGCTCAGGTAATTCTTTGTGCAATGTATGATGTTTAGCAGCATCCCTGGCCTTGTACCCACTAGACACCAGTAGCACCTTCCAATTGTGATAATCAAAGATGTCTCCGAACATTGCCATCCCCAAAAGAGAACCACTGGTGTACAATGACTCCAGTAACAAACTGATTTTACACTATGGATAAAGCATAGCAGTAAGCACAGTTGGGAGTAAACTGAAACTAAGTAAATTAATCTTTTGAACTCATGATATTAAATATGTTGATTATAATAAAATAGCAGGATAAAGAACAAACCTGGACACCTATTTTCATTTTTTGTGATGGAATTTAATCTGTATGCAATTAAATCACACACAACTTATATTCCTTCCTATAAAAAATACACACACATCTATAAATTGCAAAAATTACATTAGATATGTGGTAAGCACTTACTGTGCATTTGGTCCTACAGTATAAATGTAACAGTTCCACACTCCTATTCTCTGCAAGAATGCAGGGGAACTGTCTTTAGTAAACTCAAAACCCTTATAAAAGCAAAGGTAATTATCATCACCCCTTATCTTTAAAACAGCACTGAACCACAGCTTTCTGAGTACAGCCCTATCTTTTTGTTTCATTCACGTATATATACATCTTCAAAGTTTATTTCTTACTTGATTTCACATAAGAAAAATTAGACAGTATTGGTATAAAATGTACATCTGCATCACCTCAAAAGAAACATGCCAGAATCCAATTATATATTACTCTACTCCCTCTACATACAGTATCACAAGCTACTAATCTAACCATTCTTTATAAATTTGTTATTCATCTCCAATTAGAGCCGCCCCCCCCCCCCCCAAA
>NW_007732322.1:25523-50559 GCF_000696425.1 Galeopterus variegatus | reverse complement strand
AGGCCCCCCCCCCCCCCCCCAATAGGCATCCTATTCCTCACTCCCATACGTTTTGTGGTGAGTTAAAGATGGTCACAAATTCTTTGCCAATCCTCCTATCAACTGGTAGGATTGAATCCCCATCCTCTGAATTTGTGCTGGCCTTATAACTTGCTTTGACCAAGAGAAGTGGCAGCAGTAATGCTGTGCCAGTTCAAGACTTAAGCCTTAAAGGGATCTGGTAGATTCTTCTTTAACACTTTTGGGATCCAGTTGTCATATGAAAAGCTTAGGCTAGGATACAGAATAATGAGAGAGCAGGTAGAGAGAGTATCAGAGGATAAGACACCAGATGGAGTGAGAGGCCATATGGAGGAGCACCAGGCCTTCTTGGACATTCCAGTCCTAGCCAAACCCCCGGTTCAATGTAGCTACATGGGTGACTCCACCGCCACCACATAGAGCAGAAGAGCTGCCTGGCCAACCCTCGGAATCATGAGAAATAATAAATTGTTGTTTTAAGCCACCAAGTTTTGGGGGTTTTGTTATGTAATTAAATAGTTAACTGGCCACTTTTTATCCTAAAAGACTCAACTTTCTCTTAATCAATAAAATATTTAAATCTTTTCTGTTTATGCAAAAGGCCAGGAAGGAATAACAAACAGCACCAAATAGCAGTCTCAAAATAACTTTTAAAAATCATTAAATGTGCAAACCTACTCCTTGGACTAAATTTTTCCACATCATTAATAACCCAAGGTATAACTTGTGTATCTGCTCCGCTATTTTTAACAGGGGAAAAAAATGAAGAGTTAAAAAAAAAAACCAATAAAAACAAAAAAGGCAAACTTCAACAAGAACAAACCTGTAACTCAAGGCAAGAAAAGCTTCTGCCTTGGAAATTACCCTTTGGTTACAAACTGCTGACAAATTTATTCCAAGAAACATTATAGGAGAAAAGGTCAAATAAGTAACCACCTTATCCTCCTGATGTGATGAGAACTCAGAGGTAAGTTTAATGGTAACTCATTTTTGGTCCCCAAAACTTGAAATCCTACATTTTTGGCATAGTTTGAAGGGGAGTAAAAAAATGAAGGAACTTTAAAATAAACACTACCTAGATTGTCCTTATAAAACTTATATTATACCCTCCAGAATATTTAGTGAGGGGAAAGAGCTTATACTTGATTTTCATCTTCCCTTTTTCTCTTCACAATAAGGCAGCCTGTTCAGCCACACCAAGTTTTCAGGTGCCCAACAGGTGCTGTAGACTGAATGTCTCCCCAAACTCACAGAGGCTTAATCCCCACTGTGACTGTTGAAGGTGGGAAGTCCTATTATGGTAATTGAAAGATGGGGCCTTGAAGAGGTGATTAGATTGTGAGGACCATGCCGTAGTAGTGAATGGATTAATCCATCTGATGGTTTACTGGTGTTCGTGGGTGTGGTCAGAGTTTTAAAAGGAGAAGGCATGAGGAGTTATTTCTCTCTCTTGCTCCTGCCTTTCTTGAAATGTGATACCCTGTGCCACCACCAAAGAAGACCCTCACCAGATGTGTTCCCTGGACTTTGGACTTCCCAGCCTCCAAACATGTATGAGTTTCTTTACAAATTACCTGGTTTCAGGTATTTTTGTTATAAGCAACAGAAACACTTATACAGTATGGAATCAAAGAAATGTATGTGGGTTTTAAGATGGAGAAACAAAGCCCTTATATTGTTCTGAGCTTAATTATTGCCCTTTCTGAATATTTGAGAAAGCCATGCAATAAACCATTAATTACTCTTATATGAATTAAATACTCAATTAAAAAATGAATAATCACAACCTATGCACAAACTATACACTTTACTTTTAAAACCCAAACTAATTACATTAGTGAACAAAGGCATATTAATGGACATTTGAAAAATCAGTGTTGTTATTCTGATTAAGTCATCTACCCATAAAGTAAATAGAATACCTTCTGAAAAGAATCTTCATCTGTTATATCATAAACTAAAATAGCTCCATTTGAATCTCTGTAGTAAATCGGACCCAATGCATGGAATCTCTCTTGACCTGCTGTATCCTAAATAAAGCCATAAATGCTTATTAGATCAGAAGAAAACTATACATCTACTATTGCAACTACAGTAAACTTTTGATTAATTGGAAATTAGGGTATAAAGTCACAGATAACCCCCAAACACTATTAAAAAAAACAAAACAGGTTACAAAAAAAATTTAAGTCAAGTTATAACCAATATGTAATGTTTTACTCTTACAGAAAGGTTACTTCCCCCTCCCCACTCCCACTAAAAAACCAGTTCAGTTGCCAGAGGGTCAGACTTACCAACAATAAATTATAAGCAAAGAATAGGCCATGTCTTAAATTTAGGTTCCCCACAGTTAGAAAAAAACAAGGGAAGAGAACATGCACCAGGACGTCACGTCAACAGGTACCCTACTGCATTACCCTCACCCTACTTTCCCCACCAACCACTCCCTTAAAAGGTTGGAACATGGAGACACAGGGGGAAAAATGGCCAGGTAAACCTGTCCACCCACCCTGGTCTCTCTCTGAAGTGGAATCCCTCAAGTTGACACCTCTCCAGCTGAAAAGTTATGATAGCAATATACAAATACACAAACTGTATTCCAGATATAATTCTTAGCCAGATTATAGGAAATTTATTTTATTAAAAATAAATAAATAAAAAGTTTTGGCTAACCTGCAGTTAACTAAAAAAAATTTTTAAAATTCAGAAATTCAAATTCCTATTCCTTGAACCAATTAGTTATGAGAATAACAACAACAGATAGAGGATTCTACTCATAAAGTTGAAAAGGTTAACTTACCCATATGGCAAGGTTTACTCTTTTCCCACCAATATTTAACTTCTTTGTTAAGAATGATGCCTAAAAAAAGATTAAAAATACATTAAACAGTGTTTCATATAAAATAATAAAATAATGTTCCTTTTATGTTAATGACTATAGATGAATAAATCATTTCAATGTGAAACTTATCTGGGAGAAAAATTATTGAGTTTTTAATTACTGACCAATTATTATTTTCATTAAAGACAGAGTATTATTTACATTCTTATCTAAGAAAAATATATCTGGTTTTATGAATAAAAGTTATGAGAAATACAAAGAAAACGCTAAGTACTTCTTCTTAATTTTTCTCCTCTATCTTTGTGTGGAACAAAATTTTTCTTAGAGCATTTAATTTGATGCCACTTTACCTATGCATAGAAAGAGTCTAAGAGATTTCTAAGATAAGTAAAAAATATCTACTGGTGTTTTACTTACTGTATGAATACCAGTATCATTCAAAATGGTTCTGAAATTATAATTCAATCATTTAACATATATGTAATAATTATCTTAAGTACTAATGTCACAGAAATGAAAGGACAATGGTACCAGCCTTCAAGGAGCTTACAGCCTATTAGAGAAATTAAAATGTAAAGAGAATTACAGTTCCATATGATAAATGCTAAAATGGAGAGTCTTGCCAAGTATACTGTAAGAAGAGTGCTGAGAAAGGAAGTATAACATTTGCCTGGATGAGTCAAAGGCTTCAGAGAGAAGGTAATGATCTTCCCTTTAGGAGTAGTAGGGGTTTCTCCTGAGAGATGGGTGAAGCTACTGAAGCCTGAAACACATGACCCTGTCCCATGGGGAATGCCATGTTGGTATGGTCAATGCCAGGGATGAGACTACATAAATACAAAACGGCTGCATCTCAAAGATCCTATAATTCCACCTCTAGAAATATGAACTCTACTTTGTGGGTCTTAATAAAACCTGTTCCAAAATACTGAACATGTATATTTTAAAAAGTATACTACAATAAGGTATATTTGGGAAATGCTATATATTGCTCTTTGTACATTCACACTGCACATTAGCGCTTTAAGATTTTGCCAAAAGAAAGCCTGGCTATCTGCATTTATACAAGCACTTCCCAAACTCATTTGATCTTTTTCTCTGCATTTCTTTTGTATAGCATTGAACCTCTTTTTCTCTGGAGAAATACCCAATTCATCCTAAGGAATAACTGTTAAATCGTCCTGTTGACAATGCAGAATCACTTCAAACCAACAGTTTGAAGCAGTGGGGAAACAGAACGCCTGTATTTTAAGAGTAGCTCTGGGATAGGAGGGGAGGTTGGACTAGAATGGACAGGACCACATCTGGAAGACAAGACACTGTCACAAAATTGGAGAGAAAAACAAAAGGGCCTGAACTCAGACCATGAAGACAGAAAAGAGAGAACAGAATCAAGAGTTATTAAAGAGGAAATATACTCAGAATCCAGAGACAGCTGACATGTCTAAAAAAGGAATACCTCTGAGTTCAGAGCTATGTAGAGATAGTCACATTTAGGTGATATACAGAAAAAAGTACAGAGAAGGGAGGCAAAACAGATAAAAGGCTAGGATGAAACAAAACATAAAAACTAAAGAAAACAAATAAAAAGGCTAGGATGATGAATTACTACTGAAGAAGAAACCTAGATTTAGGGAAGAACTTTTTTGCTGTGGGCACACCAAGGAAAATTAGCACTACGAAAGGCCACTGGATTTAGTGATTAACTAAGAAGTTCACAGATAGGATATAATGGCAGAGCTGGGGATCAAATCCAGGAATGCCTGTTTTCAAGACCCAAGCTACACTACTCAAGATATTTTATTACATGAAATAAAGATTACACAGAAAAGGACAAAAAATAAATTAAATGGCAAAACAGCAAAAGAAATAACTTGGAAAATAAGAAGACCAAATATGTTACTGCAATAAATGTGAATAAGGGACTTTACCCACTCATTATAGCATAGGAGCTAAGAATATGAACTTTGGAGCAGAACTTAGGATTTGTTTTTGTTTTTTCTTTATTTTATTTATTTATTTTGTTTAGAACTTTGTATTTGTTTTTTTTTTTTAATTTTATTTTACTTCTCAATATATATTGTAGTTGATTTTCATGCCCCTTTACCTATTCCTCTTCAGCCCCTTTTCCACCCCATCATATCTGTTCACTTGATTTAAAAAGTTCAAGGAATTTTTGTGATTGTTGTGTCTTCTTCCCCTGCCACCCTTTATTGGTTTATTTATTTATTTTTAGCTCCCACAAATAAGTGAGAACATGTGGTACTTCTCTTTCTGTGCCTGACTTGTTTCACTTAATATAATTTTCTCTAAGTCCATCCATGTTGTTGTGAATGGTAGTTTTCGTTCTTTTTTATAGCAGAGTAGTACTCCATTGTGTATTTGAATCTCAGCTTTGCCACTTAACTAGCTGTGTTATTTATCTGAATTCAATATATCTTCATGGTTTCAATATCAATGCCAGATAGAAGAAACTCAAAATCTGAATCCTAGCCAAATATTTAATAGATAGGTCAACTTAAATGTCTCTCTTTTTCAAACATATTTAAAACTGAACTACCTTCCCTCCAAAATTGGCTTTCCATTTTGACTTTAGTTTTTAATCACATTCTCCAAGTTGCTAAGGTTTAGAACCTTAAAAATATCTTCATACTCCCTTGTCAGTTCATAGTCCCAAAAAACCTGCCAAGCCTTGTCTTCATATTTCCTCTGGGGTTCTATGACAATCTCATAGTACGCCATAACACCTCTAGTCTCACCTCACACTCTGCTGTGCATGCCAAATTATCTTCCCAAAAATTACCTGGTTAAAAAATAAGCAAACAAACAAAAACAAACAACTTTTTAAAATAATTTATAGAAGGGTTCCCTAATAAGTTACCATTTTAATAAGTATACTTGAACAATTTCCCTGCTGGCAGCTAATACCATAATAACCTTTTTGTCATGAGTGTTGTGGTGATTTCTCAGAAGAAAAAAGTGCATTAGAGCTGGTAAAGCTCCCTCATTTCCTTTTTACCATACCCTCTGAAACTTACTATAACCCTCCCATGTTTAAATTTAAAGGACAGTATTAAGTCTCTCCTAAGGAACCATGGATATATAAAACAATTTTATGGAAAGGGTGCTCATCACAGCATTGATTTTAAGGAGAAAAAACCCACAAAACAATGAAATAACCAAAGTGTTCATCAATAAGTAATTAGTTAAAAATATACAAATATAGCCCATCCATATAGTGAAACACAACACAGTTATTTCTACTACTACTATTAACACTAGCTAACATTTATGGAATGCTTGCTTTCTGCCAAGTACTGGGCTAAGCACTTTTTACAAACTCTTTTTGTAAAGCTTCTCCTTCTTAAAAGTTGGGGAACCCTCAAAACAAACAAAAGTCTCAAAGCCTTATCTTTGTATCCAAAGACCTCCACAATTTGTCCACATCTACCTTCCTAAAATAGCTTCTCTACTTATTCTCCAACTTAATATGGCCTATTTAAATTCCCTCCAGTTCTGTTCATTCCCTCTAATTTGAGCCGATTCTTTATTCTCTATCTGAATACTACCTATCCAAATCCAATTCATGATATACTCTTCTTCACTGAATTCTTAAGTTTTCTTATACTACACATCCAATCCATACTGAATTTCTCCACCTTGAAGAATTTTAGGGAACCTAATCTGCATATACTGTAGCATACACTGTCTTATCCTGTAAATTATCCTTTCATAGGTATAAGTATTCTTTTAAGTCCATTAAATATTTTTATTTAACACTTTCATGGTGCTTACAATGAAATGAGGGAATAGTCTAAGAACTTTTCAAATATTAATTCATTTAATTCTCCTAACACCCTGTGAGTCAGATATAATTAGTATCCAAATATTATAGATGTGGAAACTGAGGCACAAGGAGAGTAAGTATCTTGCCCAAGGTAGATCTGAAATCCAGGCAGTCTGGCTCCCAACACTATGCATAATGACTAAATGGTATGGTATTTCCCAGACTGAGATTTGAGCTCTCTAACACTTCTTCTCTAGTGGAGGGGAGGTGTTGCTGTCCAAAACAGACACTCAAATAGTGTTACTGTAGATTAACACATCTACAATGTGCCCAGTAAATCATTGCATGTATAACTCCAAGAGATGTGATCTTATGTTTCCTTTTAAACCAGATTATTTTGTCTCAAATATGTTATGCACTAGTAAAGCATATTATAAAAAGATCCATATCAAATCATTTTTTCCTTCATAATGAAAAACTTAAGCTGCGGTCTATAGAAAGATTCCCTCTATGACATAAATCGTCTCATTTTTATATAGATCCTAAGTTTTTAATATTTTATAGCTATTTTCTTCAAGAGCAAACACTGTTTTTTAAAAATACAATTATATTTGAGAATAAAGCTGAAAATTTTAATTTAACATCAAGATAGCAGCAAACAATCAAAAGGCTGAAATCTGTCTTTTCTTTTTTAATCACCTCTATGAGGCACACTTAATTTGGCCAGACTACTAAGGTACCATTTATGGTTATAATACTTACTCTGGGGCAGTCAGTGTTCTTATTGTTACATGACAGTGAGGATGGAGGGGGAAGGTGATCATGACCTTCTTCAAAAATCTGAAGGGCCGGCCCGGTGGCGCACTGGATAGTGCGCCGCTTGGGAAGCGCGGCGGCGCTCCCGCCCGAGGGTTCGGATCCCACATACAGACCGGTTCCCGCTCACTGGCTGAGCGAGGCGCGGGAGCAACACCGAGGGTTGCGATCCGTTGCCGGACACGGAAAAAGACAAAAAAAAAAAAAATCTGAAGAAAGCCATGAACTCACTCAATCTCAAGAAATCTGCTCATATGCACATATCAAAAAACAATTTCCACATGATTCCAAGGAATTTAATAAACACCTATGTGCCAAGCACTGTGCTTGGACTTTCTCATTTCACATTTTCAACAACTCTGTGAAGTAGCTAATTAGTCCCATTTTACAGTTGTGAACCTGAGATTTAAAGAAATACAGTGACTCACCAAAAGTCAGATAACTCAGCCAGGTGCTATAGCAGGTAGAAGCCTATCTGACTTCACAATGCTTTTTCCATTGCACAAAGCTGACTATTATAGAACACACAAACATTTTTTAACCTGGCACTCCTCCACTTGGACATTAAGTGTCCCTGGACACCATCCCCTCTCCTAAAATATTCTCAAGATAGGCACAAATAATAAGGATCAAAGTAATGGCACATTTTCCACCCTACTCCTCCAAATCCCAAATTACAGCACCACTACTACTTCTAATCCCAATGATTTCATCTTCCAAACTTCGGGGGTTTAAAAAAATTATGACCTGATACTTATTCGCCTGATAGAGGATAACAAAAAAAAAAAAAAAAAAAGAAAGAAAGAAAGAAAGAAAAAAAAAATCTGTTTAAAACAAAATAGAATTCTGAGAGAAACAATAGAAATAAATTATATCTGACAAATGAAAGTCTTTTCAGAACTTGTTTAATCAATTTTTTGATTCTTTGTTAGCAGACCGTTTGCTGTGTTTACTAACTACTGTACTGGCAAAACAAAATACCTAAAGCAGATTTTATAAAGACAAGGAATTTGTTTGAAACAACATAGTAACTGAATCAAGAACTAACACTTTCCTGTCTTTATCTAATACCTACTAAGTTCAACAGACTTTCATTAATAGGGGTATGTATGTCTCTGCACAACTAAATAGTTACATTATTTTTGCCAGTCACTAACACTGTTGCTGACTTAGGTATTTAAAGTATCTATTACCACTTTCAGACTTGAGACATGACAGGATTCAGGCAGATAATTTTTAATATTAAATCTCTGTAGCAAGGCAATAAAAATTAGCTATAAGAAAACTAAGCTGGGTGCTTGAGTATTTCTACATTTCCTTTTCCTAGTTGCTAAACTAAGAAATTATAATCAAGGGGCTGGCCTGGAGCTCACTTGGGAGAGTGTGGTGCTGATAACACCAAGGCCATGGGTTCAGATCCCTATATAGGGATGGCCTAGGGATGGCCAGTTAGCTCACTTGGGTGAGTGTGGTGCTGACAACACCAAGTCAAGGGTTAAGATCCCCTTACTGGCCATCTTTTTTTTTATTTTTTATTTTTTTTTCCTTTTTGTCTTTTTTCGTGTCCGGCAACGGATCGCAACCCTCACTGTCGCGCCCGCACCGGACCAGGACCGGCAACAAGATTGCAACCCTCGGTGTTGCTCCCACACCTCGCTCAGCCAGTGAGCGGGAACCGGTCTGTATGTGGGATCCGAACCCTCAGCGGGAGCGCCACCGCGCTCCCAACCAGCGCACTGTAGCAGTGCGCCACCAGGCCGGCCCTGGCCATCTTTAAAAAAAAAAATCAGTTTACAGCCCAAGGAAAGACTTTCAAAAGGAAAGTCAAAGTCACTTCTAAGGAGTAGCTCAAAGCACAAAGAAGAAAATGGCAGCCACATATGGAATACTTGTATATTAGGAATCTGTGGCCACAATTCAGAAAAACTATTTTCTTTAAAAAAAAAAAAAATCACCCAACCTTCTATAGCCCACATGTATCAAGTAAAATACTGAAGGGGAAAAAAGATTTCAACTACTGTATTGTATACAGATATTGTAATGAATTGGCTAAATTAACAGTGATGTTTCTTTCAGAGCTACTTAGAAGATATCCCAGACATTCAAAATATTAATCTTTGAACAAGGAAAGCAAGAATTTTAGACCAGAGACTATGACGCATAGTGTAAAACCCCTGCTGGAACTTGAATGCCAAGTCTTGCTCAGGAGGTTAAGGTGCCTTTAAAAAAAAAAAAAAGTAGTAGATCTGGCTTAAGAAAAAATGGCACACTATTTCTATTTGTGGGACCTCAGAAATTTAATCCAACTCTTAGTTTCCTCATTTGTCTAACTCTCAGGATACTACCTATCCAGCCAACCTTACAGCACTACTTTGCTAATCAAATGTTAGGCACCTACACTAGACTTCAGGAGAGATAGAATTTCACCTATAGGTAGAATACAGCTCTACAGTTAGAATCCTAAAAGAGAAGACAACTATTGCTTCTAATTATAAATAATGTCACTTTTTACATAAGAGATTAGTCGAAAGTGATAGAAGACACTTAGAGTGCATAACCTTCAATAAGGAAAAAAAAGATCCATCACCCAGGAGTGCAGATATAAAGAGGCCATACCAAAAACTGGAGGGTGGTTACAACCACAATGGCACAATCCTTCAGAAATAAAGTTAAGAAAACTAACTGATGGTTAAAGTACCTTACTTATCTTTATACTTTTCAGCTCATACAACGTTTGACATATAATGGGTATAAAATAAATGCCTCTTGAATTAAATTGCTTAGATTCAATAGCATTGCCTTAATAAATTCCAGAGAAAACACAGTAACTCCCTCATTCCAATTGTCTTTCTTGTCTCTGTCAAGTTTATCAAAGCCTCAGATCAGTGAGGAAATCACACAAGAGAGCCTTGGTGCTCTATATAAGTTCAAGTTTCTTGGACCAGAGAGCTTACCTACAAGTTTACTCCATATTATCAGTAACCTAGAAGAAGCTCTGGAAAAGAGAGCAGTACTAAACCACCAAAGTATGGCAAAGTCACAATTATCAAAAAACTAAATTTCAAAGATGTCAATCCCAGTCAAAACTCTAGAATAATTTTTTTAATTAAAAAAAATATATCTCATCTAAAAGCTATTTTAAAATGTAGTGATGCCTCAGAGATAGCATGTGTTCTCAAAATTAATCTCAAATTAATCCCATTACTTTTTTTGATGGAGTTACCATAAAAGAAACAAACATAAATCAAGCACCACCTATTCGTTCAACAGAAAACATTAATTAAACAACATTAGCTAGGCACTGCACTAGGAGCTTTACATATAATGGCTGTCTTTGTAATCCACATAGAAGTCCTGAGTGAAGTACACCCATTTTATAGATAAGGAGCCAGCTTACAGACATTACAATATCCTGCCAAGATCATGATGGCTATGAAATGGAAGTCAGAATTCAAACCCAAGTATAACTTCAAAGTCCTTTTTCTTTCTACCACACCATGTGGCCTCCTAATAGCTCTGGTATAAACACAGTATATCTTGTCTTCTGCAAGCATTTGACAAAGCATCTCATGATAACCCTTCTGGGCAGGACTGATGTGGCTAGGGTAAAAAGTTAGGAGAACTGTAATGCTGGAATAACTGTTTAAATTTCATTGAAGGATTTGTGTCCAGTAGGTACTAACCCATGGCAGTCACTTTTAAGCTGTTTTCTGCTTCCATTATCATTAATATGTACAACACTGCATTAATAACTGTTTCTCACTTAAGGGGAAAAGAGCCTATGGCCTTATAGTCTGAAAGAGCCCCGTCCGAAAATTCTGCATGTCTAAGAAGAAACACCTCAAGTGGACATGCATCACTGAACCTTAGAAAGACTTGCTCCAAAGCTTTTGTACTTGGCCCTCTCTCTTCCCTTTCTTTCAAAGTCCTTATTAATGATCTGATGAGAACACTGAAGGCATTCTTACCAAATCTCCAGGTGACAAAGTTAACAAGCAGCTTATCCAGACAGTAGGTTCCATGCCTTATTCTTCTTTGCGTGTCCAGGACCCAATCCAGTGTCTGGCTCACAGGAGCCCAATCAATGTTTTATGATTGCAGAATCAAGATTTAAAAGGACATTAACAGGCTTTAACCACTGGAGCAAATGTATCAAAGCCAACTTTAATGGATCAAGTACATTAGGGACAAAAGAAAAAATTTAAGTACAAAATCAAAGAAGAGAATCTGAGGGAGGTAACACCTTTTTTCAAAGCAATTAAAACTAAGATGTTCTAGCTGACAGCAAACCCAATGTTAATCAATGTGCCAGCTGCCCCTAGAAACTCACAGAATCTTTTCTACTTCACTGTTGGAAAAGGATTCTCAATAGGAGAAGTGAGCCTGCACTTCTCTGTTCAGTGGAATCACTGCTACAGCTTAAGGCATCACACTTCAAGGAAAGAAGAACAATGATTAAATAGTGAGTGTCTATAAAAGATGTCAAAGTAGTGAAAGGATTTAAAACGATGTCATTGGAGATCCAGTTAAAGGAACTAAAGCTGTTTAACCAAGAGAAGACAAGACTCAAGGGGATGTGATAACTATTTTCAACTATCAGAAGGGATGTCACATGAGACCAAGATTTAGAGGGCAGAACCAGGACTGGAAACTACCAGGAAACTGATTTTGGCTTTACACACTGAAAAGCTTACTGGAAGTTAGACCTGTCTAAAAGTAAAACGGGCCATTACAGGACACAGTGAATTTGCCACTTTCTATGATATCAGTTCATCTCATTTTTTGACCAAGATGTCAAAAAAAAAGTGGACTGAAATATTAAACAAGACTGAAACAGTGAAACATAAACTACCTTAGGTTCCTGTCAGTCCCACAATTCTTTGAAATATGAATGAGAGTGTACACAAAGTATTTTACAAAGATAGGTAGTATGTTGACAAGAAAAAAAGGTTAATTCTTCCTCTCATATCTTCCGATGCATGATTTCCTCTCCCTGTGGAAATTAAAAGCATACAAGTTTATGTCTTATAGATTACATGTATCAAATTTCTCTAAAAAAAAAATTAAGATGAGGTGAACTGATACCTAAGAGGAGATTAGATATAGTGCTGTTTTCATACACTGGTATGCAACAAAATCTTCAGCACTGTAATATAATCCAGATATTGTTTGTGATGGGAGTTATATAGATATTAAAATCAGGACTGTGGTGCTTTTGATACTGAAAATCAACCATAACTTCATCCTCTCCTGTATAGATTGCAATGGCTTCTCTCATATATTTAAAAATCTTTAGCCTGCTTTTAGCTTCGAGGATGTTTTAGAAATGTATAGAGAAAATGTCAGGTTGAAGGTTAATTTATTTTTTAAAAAACTTATTAAGATCTCAATTACAATAGTTTTCTCTTTTATCTTAGATCTCAGTACAAAGGAAAACTAAAGGGGTTGTTTACTAATATCCAGAGGCAGTGTGACTTAACTGCAAAATCTGAAGTCAGATCTGGGTTCAAATTCGAACCTGGGCACCATTGCACCATTGCCTTGTGGCAATATGACCGCCAGCAAATTACTCAATTTAACCAAGCCTGTTTCCTCACCTGGAAAATGGGGCTAATAAAACTATCCACTTCATAGGCTGTTATAAGAATTAAATGACGGAAGGAAGGCAAGTAAAATAATCACCACAGTAAGAACTCACTAAATGTCAGCTATTGTTATTACTTTACCTAAATAAGTTTCTAAGCCTCCAAATGGTATTTATTCATAAGTACTTATCCTTGATGTAAAACACAAGGCTCTCACTAGTAACAGCCAACAATAACTATTAAAATTTTGTTAGTGCTCTTGTACAGGATTTAAGAAAAAAAATGCAGTTTCCTGGTATTCACTTTTTCATATATAACGCTTTACATAACAGTAAAAACATAAGAGTAAAAATAGAACATGGAATCACAAGCAGAGCATCTTTGTAAATTCTAGACTCAGTAGTTTAATAATAGCATCATACATCAAATATCACAATTATGAGATTATGAATTCTATTAAATAGCGTCCATGTTCTTGCACACTACGCAATTACTAATTAAGATCTATTGTGCAAGTTGAGACAGTAATAATAAAGACAGAAAGCTTTAACTGGACCAGGTCCTAAGTGCTTTTATGTATGTTTATTCTAACAAAATTCTGACAATTTTACGTATATTTATTCTGAGCTAGATACTATTACGGCCACTTTAACAGAAGAAGAAACTTAGGCACAGACGGGTTAAGCTAGTTAAATGGACGGAGGTGGGACATGAACCTAAACAATCAGGCTCAAAAGTCCACTAGACTTTACTGCCTCTGATCAAACTGATCAAATCAGATAAGCAGGGTAAATTCCTTCTAACACATTAAAACTGAATTCTTTGGGACAGCGGGGAGATTACAACTTCCTCAAAGGCCTGCCTTCATTCTCAATCATTACATTTTAACACTTATACTATATAACTGCAGGAGAAAACGGACCTTATGTTACAGGTAACGAAAATGAATAGCATCAGCGGCTAAGCCTTTAGTTTGGGAACCAACTGTTGGCCGGTACTCACGGGACGTTTCAACGTTGGTTACCGACCTCGCAGAATACGAGTGACCGCAAGTCAGACCCACGCAGGCTGCAATGAAACTGCGTAACCCGCACCGGCGAGCGGTCATTTCAAAAACCCTCCAGAAATGGCTGTTTTGCCATTCCTGTTACTCGAAGACTGGACAAAATGGAACTTGCATAAACACTTAGTCATCAGAAAGCTCTGAAGTTGCGAATCATCTATTTCGCAAAATTAAATCCGCAGCTAAATTCCTAATTCTGAAAGAAAGAAAAAGAGCTGACACTCGGAAACTGTAGAGTGAAGACACCACCTAGGGCCCAAGAGGAAGCGCATCAAAGGGGAAAAACTAGCCCACGGACGGGAACCCCAAGACATGCGCAGCCACCACGGGAGACACCGGGGACTTTTCAGGGCCCTCCACTCTCCTCTCAACAGCCCGTCCATACGTCTACAAGCTGCTTCAACCCAGAGTATCCCCAAGGCGAATTCGGAAAGGCGATCCGAACCCGAAGGTGACAGGCCTGAAATCTGCCAGCCCAGATCCAGGGGACGGAGCAGCGAAGCCCTCACTGTCCCGGAGGGTAGAGGCCCTGAGGCGCCACCTCCCGCTCCCCGGGGTCCGCACCTGCAGGGTGGTGATGTGCTTGTCGTTGAACTTGTTCTCGCAGTAGCGCAGCACCAGCGACGTCTTCCCTACGCAGCCTTCCCCCAGCAGCACCACCTTGAACGAGTAGGCTCTGCCCGCCGCCGCCCCGCCACCGCCGGCCGCAGCCATCCCGTCGCTTCCCGACCGCCGGGGCCGAAGAACCGCACCGAGCTCCCCACACCGCAGCAAGCGCCTTCACAGCCGCGGCTGGCTCAGCCCGCTCCGCACCGGGCCCGCCGTCCCGGGCGCCGTCTCCACTCCTTCCTCCCAGCAAGGCCTGGAGAGGCCAAGGGAAAGTCCGAGAATGAAGGGCTCCAGCCACCACGTCAGGCACCAGAGGAAAGACGAAGAGCCCTCCCTCTCCGCCTCCCTCTAATGGCGTCTCCTTCCTCCTACGTCACACATCGGGTCACGTGACCGCCGCAGCCCGGGAGGCTCCTGGGACTAGGCCCAGCAGAACGTGCCCGGACGTGGGCGGGGCTTCTGGCCCCTCCTCCCGGGGTGAAGTTGGACGTGAGCGTCTGCGTGCAGTCTAGGGCAGAACCGGGCTGTCTGCGGGCCACCACCGCGCTGCGGTTGGTGGGGCCCTGCGGGACTAGGAACCAGTAATTTGAAGCAACCTAGAGTGAGGGGCAGAACGTTATCGTTCTTGCCCAGGGAATGTTCACAAAGCTAATGACCTGTCACACCAGGAGTAACTGTAAGCCAAATCTGCCAAGGTGCCCTTGAATCTCCTGTGTATAATCCCAAATAACGGCTGTTGAACTTTCAGTTCTCCAAACCACCAGGTCTCGGCTTAAACCAGAAAGGCTTTCCTGACCACGCAATCCTTCCCTTCGTCCTTCCATCCCTCCCAACCACCCCCCACTAAACTAGGTATTTCGTAACACCAGTGCACCTTTATCAGCGCTTACCACACTCCCTGGAAATTACTTTGCTAAGTATTTGTCTCTCCACATTGTCGGTAGATTTGTTAAGGGCAAGGATTGTGTAAGTCACTTTGTGCTGGGAATTCAAAGGTGGGCAAGTCTACAGTCAACAAATCTACAGTCAACATGGAATGTCAGGAGCTTCATGGAAGACAAAAATGAGTGAATGACACATCTTAAGCCGTTATGCCTTGGCTTCCCAGTGTTTCTGTCTTCCATGAAGCTTCTGCCATTCCATGTTGACTCCACCTTGATGTACCTAGCTTGTTTGCTGAACAATTGCTTATTTTTCTTTATCTGCCTCTCCTTTCATGAAATATACTCCTACAGGAAACCATACTGGTACTTTTGAAATTTTGCAACTAGAAATCTGTTGTCAGGCATACACAATCTTTTTCATCAGACTTCTTTCACACTTCAAACCAAGTAAAAAAGAAAAAAAAAAAAAACCCATTCGTTCATTCAACAAATATTTGAGTGTGCCTACCATATGCCAGGCACTGTGCTGAACAAGATACAATGTCTCTGTCCTCACAGAGCTTACATTTTAGCAGATAAGACAGACATAGTCAATTTTATAATGAATGTTTTCATCTTGTTGAAGCAGTGTGAAGTAGTTTGAAAGCATATGTGGGAACCCAACTGATTTAGCATACTAGAGAAGGCTTCCTGGAGAAAAGTTATCTTTGGATAGGAGTAACCTAGGCAAGAGAGGAGAGCTTTGCAAACAGAGAGAGAACATCATGTCCAATGGGTTGAGGTAGGAAGGAGCATCTAAAATTGAGCAGCTGAAAGTATGACCAGAATGCAAAGAGGAAAAAAAACTCCAGATGAGACTGGCAAAGAGGCCAGGGGTCAGTACTGAAAGGGCCTTTATACAAATGAAGGGTTTTAATCAAGGTGACTGACATAATCAGATTTGACTTTTAAAAGTCAAATTACATTGATTGTAATTTAAAAAATGGATTGAGGAATAATATTAGATTTATTTAGAATCAAACATTAAAGAGATGCTTTTTTATAAAATATCCTCACAATTATATCTGAGGACATATTGTGTACCTCTCTCCTCTGCTTTAAGGTAATGTGCATCTCTCCTCAGCGCCTTTGAACGTTCATAAACACTTCCAGAACTAGGATGGGACTTCATTCTGAAGGAGACCCTTCCATTGTCCATTCTGAGTTCTTCCTCATATTAGATTGAAATCTGCCTCTCTCTGCCTGCAATTAATTGTTCCTGATTCAACTTATACAGCATGTGTCTAATCCCTATTCTCTGTAAAACACCTTCATATAGATGAAGAAAGCTATATGATTTTCCTTAAAGCCTTTTTGTTTCTTCTCTTTTCAACATAGGCAATCCTTTCAACTACTGTTCAAATTATATAGATCCCCAGATCATTTAATAACTTGGTCATCTTAGGATCCACATGCAGTACTTTGCATTTATCACTGAATGAAAACAATTAAAATTTTTTATTGTAAAATAAAATCATTTTAAAAGTCAAAATAATTTTCCAGGTTTAGCATGAATTTGGATTGAAGGAGTGTATTGTAAATTTTTGTGAATCACAATAACTAGGTTAGCATACTTTGGAGCACAGAGTGGGTAAATGTAAACGTAAATTGTGATAGGCTGATAATATCCTTCAAAGATAACAGGTCCCAGTCCCTGGAGCCTATAAATGTTACCTTATTTGAGAAAAGAGTGTTGCTTTCTTTTTTAGATGTAATTAAGTTAATGACCTTGAGATAGGGGAGACTATTCAGGATTATCTGGGTGAGCTCTAAATGCAATCGCAAATATCCTTATAAGAGAGAGGCAGAGGGAGATACTACACACCTAGAAAAGGAGAAGGCAATGTGACCATAGAGGCAGACACTGGAGTGATGTAGCCACAAGCCAAGGAATGCTGACAGCCACCAGAAACTGGAAAAGACAATGAGCCACTAGAGCCTCTGGAGGGAGTGCAGTCCTGCTGACATACTGATTTTGGTCTAGTGAAACTGAGTTGGGACTCTTGACCTCCAGAACTGGAAGTGATTAAATGTGTATTGTTTTCAGTTACCAAGTTTATGATAATTTGTTACAGCAAACATAGGAAGCTAATACATAAGTATATTGGGGAAAAGCAAGTAGACTACATTAGTCTAAGCACTGAAATAAATTCAGGCCAATATTTTTGAATGTCTCCTCCATTCTCCCCCTGTTCTTGCACTATTTTTGTGAATTTAGACCAACCTCATGGCCTCCAGTGTGACTGTTTGGGGACCTCAGTTGTTGAATTTTGATGAAATACCTAGAGTTGAGTAGTCAGATACTTCTTATTTTTCATTTGGGAAGGAGGAGGATTGTCAATGGCCTTTGTACATCTTTGGTTCATTCATTCATTCACCATTGAAAAAATATTTATTTAGATTCTACTTTATGCCAGGCACTGTGCTACATATGTAATCCAATCAGACATGGCTTCTGGATCTTACTATCTAATGAGAGCCATAATGATTAAAATAGTTACAGTAAGGCCTCCTGGTGCTTACCACAGTCTGTGTTCTTACACTGAGTAAATTATACACTTCAGCCCAGGCTTTGTGCCTGGTCTGTATTGTGAATGGGGGGATATGAAATTCAGGGGGCAAAAAAAAACAGTTACAATATATGGTAAATGATACTATACAACATGTATATGTAACTCTGGAACCACATAGAAGTAGCAACAAACCCCGAGCTGCAGAAGAAGTTGAGTAAGATCAAATGAATATACTTTATTTTCAATTTTCTTAACATTTCAGCAGATTTGACTCAGCTGACCACACTCTCTTTCATGGCACATGTTCTTCTATTGGCTTCTAGGTCATCACAATCTTCTGCTTTTCTTCTACTTCACTGGCTGCTTCTTTTCCATCTGTTTGCTGGCTCCTCCTCTCATTCTCAACCACTAATTGTCAGTAGGATTCCAGATTCACATCTCTCCAATAAAAGCCTTTCCCTGGGTGATCTTCATCCAGTTTCATGGCTTGAAATATCCTCTGTATGTTAATGAGTCTTAAATTTATATCTTTCACTTCTGATTTATCTCCTGAACACCAGATGTGTACAGACAACTGCTCACTTAACTTCTTAGGTGTTGAGCAGACATCTCAAACATAATATGTTTAAATTGGATCCCTCGATTTTCCTCCAAAAGTTGTTCCTCTCCTGGTTTTTCCCATCTTAGTAAATAGTTCTTATTATGCATCTATTCACTGAATCTAAAACCTAGCAGTTACAATAGTGCGGTAGGAGTTAAAATAAACTTGTAAAGCTCAGGAACAAACTAAAGATGGTTGATTTAATCCAGTGGTTCTCAAACGGGTGATTATGCACCCCAGGTTACATTTGGCATTGCATGGTAGTATTTTCGCTACCGGCATTTAGGGGGAAGAGGCTAGGGATGCAGCTAAACATTTTACAATTCACAGGACAGTCCGCTCCACTCAACAAAGAATTATCCAGTCCACAATGTCAATAATGCCAAGGTTGAGAAATTTGCTTTAGCCTAATCAAGTGTGTATATTTTTGGAGACCATCGTAATTATAAATCCCCTGGGTATATTATATTATAGACGCAAACAGAATGGGGGCTGAATAACTGGTAAGAGAATGAGAAACACAAGAGCTCAAGAAATTACTTCCAACTTTGCCCCTATAATCTATGTGTGTTCTTACATAGTCATTTAAGTATTTTTCTTGGCTTTATTTCTCCGTATGGAATCATCTTGTATCCCCAAGGCACTTTTAAAAAAAAAATTCTAACTTACACAATATAATTGTACATACTTATGAGGTACAATCTGATGTTTTGATACACATATATATGTTGTATAATAATTGTTTCAGGGTAGTTAATTTGTCAATCACATCATGCATTTATCATTTCTTTGTGTCAAAAACATTCAAAAGCCTCTCCTCTAGCTATGATGTAACATACAAAACTTAACTGTTAACCATTGCCACCCTACTGTGAAATAGAACATCAGAGCTTATTTCTTCTTTCTAATTGTAATTTTGTACCTATTAGCTAGCTTCTCCTTGCTTTCCGTCCCCAGTCTCTGGTAATCATTATGTTCTCCGCCTCTATAATACCGACTTTTTTTTCTTAGATTCCTCACATGAATGAGGTCATGTGGTATCTGTCTTTTTGGGCCTGGTTTATTTCACTTAATGTAACATCCTCCAAGTCCATCCGTGTTGCTGCAAATGACAGGATTTCATTCTTTTTTATGACTGAATAATATTTTATATACCACATTTTTTTATCCATTCATCCATTGTAGGACACTTAGGTTGATTCCATATCTTGGCTATCTCAAATTGTGCTGTGATAAACAGAGTAGTGCAGATATCTCTTTGACATATGACTTCATTTCCTTTATATATCCAGTAGTAGGATTGCTAGATCACATGGTAGTTCTATTTCTAATTTTTTGAGGAAACTCCATACTATTTTCCATAATGGTTGTACTAGTTTACAATCCCACCAACAGTGTACAACACACAAGTGTTCCCTTTTCTCCACATCCACGCCAACACTTTTTTTCTTTTGTCTTTTTGATAATAGTCATTCTAACTGGAATGAGGTGGCATCTCATTCCATGTTTTGTTTTGCATTTCCCTGATGATTGAGCACTTTTTCATATGCCTGTTGGCTGTTTCTATGTTTTCTTTTGAGAAGTGTCTGTTAAGATCCTTTGCCCAATTTTCAATTGGGTTATTTGGTTTTTTGCTTTCAGTTGTATAAATTCCGTATATATTCTTGTTATTAATCCTCCCAATGCATTTCCAATCCCCCATTGTACATTTTTTCCTTTTAGCAACTGTTACAGGGAATGCATTCTTATTCTAATTAGGTTTCTCCTTAGGGACAAAAGAGGAATTCAAAAACATTTCTATAACTAAGAGAAATTCTAATACTTGGAGATGTACTGTTTCTGTATAGCTTTTCTACAAATACAAGAAGTTTGGGATAATAGACTGTAATTTGGAATAATTTGAAAAAGAATAAATTGAGTATTTGGAGATAGAATGGGGAAAAAAAACAGGAATACAGTAAGAGAGATAAAGGGACCTGAAGAAAAATGAAACAAAACATACGATTTCTTTCTTTCTTTCCTTTTTTTGTTATGCTATCAGCACTTTTGTTATGAACACTTGGGGGCTTGAGCTGAAGTTTTGGAGCTTTATGGCAGGGCAGCTGAGGCCGTTTAGAATTACAGATGATCTTTGCTGGCAAAGCCAACAGAAAATATCTAGAAAACCCTTCGAGTGGGGAGTGGGGGGCAAGGCACAGGGCAGGGAGGACAAGTGAATGGGTGAGGGTCTTTCTCCTGTGACAGGCGACAGAAGTCAGAGGCAACTTCATTTCACAGGGCAGGTGGCAGGAGAGTGAAAGGCTGCCACTGGCTTCAGGGATAGAGGGTCCATGAGTTCAGACAGTGGGGTCAGAAGCTCTCCATCTCTCCTCCATTTTTCAGGTCTGTGTGCCTCTGTTTGTCAGCTTCGTCCTCTCCTACTATATAGACTGATTCTCCCCATGCAGCCAGGGAAGATGACTGCCAACAGCTTGCACTCACTTCATCCCAGATTAATAGTTCAGTTTCAGAGGCTAGGAAGTCCAAAGTCCAGGGAACACATCTGGTAAAGGCTTGCTTTGGTGGTGACTTCAGTGACGGCTGGGTATCACATTGCAAAAAATGGCAGAGCAGAGAGAGAACTAAAACATATGATTTCTGCAGCTGCCCAAGTGGGGGGGAGCTGAAATTTCTGGCTTGCCAGCAAGGCAGGAATTTTCAATATAGTCTGATATGCTGTCCTCTGGGAGCTAGAACTGTGTCCGTCACATTTTTGTATCTCCAGATCCTGGAATGTACTGCTTAATATGTATTAATTGAAATAATTGAATGAATGAAACTAAGCCTATGAAATACTGTGTATTAGAAATGAGGGTTGACCTACTGGCAAGCCACAAAAAAAACAAAAAGGAAATGAGGTTTGAGAAATGCTCTTGGGCTTATGTGGCTTTGTTAAATAAAATTTTCCCAAACATTTTCCATTTTAAGCATCTAATAAGAGTAATTAACAGTGGAAAGACAGTAGCTTTCAACTAATGTGAATTTTCTATGGACTAATCCCATTCATTTGTTTACTCAATTGTTCAACAACCTTTGACGAGTACCAGGCAAGATGTCTCTGTTTTCATGGAGCTCATATTCTAGTGTGAGCATTACAGAAACAATTAAAATAACATGTAGTGGTCATGTTTGACACCAACCCAGCATCCAAATCCCTTTCTCCTTTCAATCAGAATCTAGTCTCTACTCAGGTGTACTCTCTCTGGTACAGCCTAGATGCTCACAGCTTTCCAGTCTGTTCTAATCTCATCTCCCTGCGGTTCTTTGCATCTGTTAAAAGCCACTATTCTCCACCCGCAGCAACATTTCAAATGTTTCTCACCGGCAAACAAAACTGAGCTGTGACTGTAAGCACCGGTCACAACGGGATGCCAGCAGCTCAAAGAAATTTACCAGGTTGGCCTGAGTACACTGAAGTCTTCAGAATTTAGATGTCTTTCAATATTAAGAGGGAAACTGTGGGTAGATTTTCTTCTGAGTTGTAGAAAACAAAAGTATTCCAAGAGACATAGGGGGTAGAAGAGGGAGGAAGGTACAGTTCACAGGCCGTTTATCTCTAAGATGACAGATGTCAACTGAAAGTGTCTCAAAAAACTGCATATTCTTGTCAAAGAAGGAATTGAAATCAAACATTCAGATTCTCAGTTCTTACTCACCAGTTTCTACTAAAAACATACAATCTCAAGAGTTAAAAACAGGTGACAAGAAGCCAAAAATGTTATTCAATTATAAATAAGTATTTTATATCCACATTCATAAATTGTATTTAAACAACCAGAGCATAAAGCCTACCTAATTGAAGCAGATGGAAGTGTATATTTGACATGATTGGCAATAGAATTGTATACCAGCAATTTCTAAATTTCTAAAAAGGTTCAGTTCCGAATGTCAATGGTCTCACCGAGTCAGTCTGTAGTATGCCCACTTTAAAAAACTGGATATCAATAGTTATGTGGAACTGTAAATTCTAGAGATTTGTCCACTTAAACTAGGCCTCAATGACTATGCTTTTCCATCTTCTTGAGAAATAAATCATTGTAGTGGATGGAAAAGCCTCTTAACAAAGAAATTGCTTTTCCCTAGTGAAATAATTTGGTTGAGGGTTCTTAAGAGGGATTTGTGATGTTGAGATTGAGATTGGAGAGCTTTTGGATAGCTGTGATCTAATGGGAAGTTTGTAAGTACAGGTCTACACAGAAGATTATAGCATCCAATACTGCTTGTTCGAGGGCTTTCTCTATTGGATACTCATTCCTACTTGGCAAAGGTCTCAATAAAATATTACTGCTCTCCTATACTACTTTCTAAGTACTTCCTACCATGTATCATTGAGTGTTATAATTATCTCTTTATCAATACCAAAGCTGAAGTCTCCACACTAGTAGAGATCTGTCTGTCGTGCTTGCCACTATATCCCGTGTTCAGAATAATGACTGGAGCATGGTTAAGTGCAAAATAAATGACAGAACTTGCCAAATACCAGCTCTCTTATGCCTTCATTTTCAGCAATTTTTTGGACTTTGTATAAATTTCCAATTCCTTGACTCCAAATGTACCCCCCTTTCCCAGTCCATGTATCAGCCTTCTTTTGGTCTCTCTCCATCTTCCCCACTACTAGCACCCACATACCCCTACAATCATCTACCACCAGGTTTAGACTCCATATTAAGCATCTAAACTCCCTCTTACTAGCAGTCTTGGTCTTCTTATAGTCTTATATTTCCACTGCATCATCACAAATCACCAACCTTCAAGTGAACTTCTGGAAAATTTCTCTGAGCTACCTGGATTTTGTGCATCAATATAAATTCTTAGTCATCAACTTCAGGGCTACCTGTCAGTCCCTTTATTCTTCTGACTTCGTTTTCCTCTCATATCCCTCTATACTACTGCTACAAACTTTCCTCAGTTTACTTCTGATCCTAATTACAGTTGTTCATAGAACTTCTTTATTCCCTTTAGTGCCTCTGGATGTGAAGTGATCTCCCCTCTTCTATTCTTTTTTTTTTTTTTTTTTCCTAAAGATGACCAGTAAGAAGATCTTAACCCTTGACTTGGTGTTATCAGCACCATGCTCACCCAGTGAGCTAACTGGCCATCCTTATATGGGATCCGAACCGTGGCCTTGGTGTTATCAGCACCACACTCTCCCGAGTGAGCCACGGGCCAGCCATCCCCTCTTCTATTCTTGATATTGATTGTTATATATTCTCTTTTTCTTGATCAATCTAACCAAAGATTTATCAATTTTATTTAATTTTTCTAAGAATCTGCTTTGGTTTTGTTGATTTTCTCCATTATTTTTCAATTCTCAATTTCATTCATTTCTGCTCTTTATTATTTCCTGCCTTCTGCTTGCTTTGGGTTTAATTTGCTCTTCTTTCTCCAGTTTCTTAAAGTGGAAGTTTAAATTATTGATTTGAGAAATCCTTATTCTTTCCTATTATAAGTATTTAATCCTCTAAGCATGGTTTTGGTTACATTCATAAATTTTGACATGGTGTATCCTGATTTTCATTCGCTTAATATATGCATGTGTGTATATATATTCCACTTTGACCCTTGTGTTATTGTGGACAGCAGAATAATCCCCACCTCCAGCCACAATATGTCTGCATCCTAATTTCTGGGATCTGTGAATATGTGAGGTGAAATGGCAAAGAGGAATTAAGGTTGCAAATGAAATTAAGGCTGCTAATAATCTGACCTTAAGACAGAGAGATTATTTTAGATTGTCCAGGCATGCTCAGTGTAATCGCAAGAATCCTTAAAAGTGGAAACAAGAGTCAGAGAAGGAGATTTGATGACAAAAGTAAGATCGAAGTGAAGTGACCCATCTTTGCTGACTTTGAAGGTGTAGAAAAGGGAACCGAGATAAGGAATGTGATTGGCCTCTGGAAGCTGGAAAAAGCAAAGTAAAGGACTCTCCCCATATCCTCCCGATTGGAACGCAGTCCTTTCTATAACTTAATTTGGACTTCTTACCTCCAGAACTGTAAAATAATAAATTTGTGTTGTTTCAAGCCACTAAAGTCATGGTAATTTGTTACAGCAGCTATAGAAAACTGATAGTTATTTATGAATGTATCATTCAATTTCCAAATATTTGGGGATTTGCTATATATCTATAGCTATTGATTTATAATTTCATTGTCATGGTTTGAGAACATACTTTGTATGGTTTCCATTTTTTAAATTAGTTTAAATTTGTCTCATGGCCAATAATTTGTTCTTAGT
>NW_007732322.1:24125-25121 GCF_000696425.1 Galeopterus variegatus | reverse complement strand
GCAGTCCTTTCTATAACTTAATTTGGACTTCTTACCTCCAGAACTGTAAAATAATAAATTTGTGTTGTTTCAAGCCACTAAAGTCATGGTAATTTGTTACAGCAGCTATAGAAAACTGATAGTTATTTATGAATGTATCATTCAATTTCCAAATATTTGGGGATTTGCTATATATCTATAGCTATTGATTTATAATTTCATTGTCATGGTTTGAGAACATACTTTGTATGGTTTCCATTTTTTAAATTAGTTTAAATTTGTCTCATGGCCAATAATTTGTTCTTAGTGAACATTTTACATGTATTTGAAATGAATGTGCATACTGCTGTTACTGAATCAAGTTTTTAACAAATGTCAACTAAGTTAAGTTGATTGATAGGGTTGTTCAGGTATGTCCTGTCTTTGTTGATTTTCTGTCTACTTCTGTGAAAAAGTCTCTAACTCCATTTGTGGATATGCCTATTTCTCCTTTCAGTTCTATTAGCTTTTGTTTCACATATTTGAAACTATATTGTTAGGTGCATACACATTTAGGATTTGTTATATTTTCTTGGAGAATTGACCCCTCTATTTATTATGTAATGTCCCTCTTATTTCTGATATTATTTCTTGTTTTGAAGTCTACTGTGTCTGATATTGATATAACTATTATAGCATTCTTTTGATTGGTGTTAGCATGGCATATCTTTTTCTATTCTTCTACTTTTAATCTTTGTCTATGGGTTTTTTATAGAGAGTATATAGTTGATTTTTTAAATCCAGTCTGACAATCACTGTCTTTTGATCAGTATTCCCAATCCTAATCAAACCTATAGGAGGTACTCCCAGTACATGACTTTGCCTCCTTGATCACTAAAAACTAGATCGATGGGTATGATCTCCCTCAACTTCCAACTCTCCTACCTAATAATAATGGTAATGGC
Organism: Galeopterus variegatus; assembly: GCF_000696425.1. Lineage (NCBI taxonomy): Eukaryota > Metazoa > Chordata > Mammalia > Dermoptera > Cynocephalidae > Galeopterus > Galeopterus variegatus. The sequence continues at coordinate 24,198 of NW_007732322.1, read as the reverse complement.
TACAATTATTCAGAATTTTTTATGTACCAGACCCCTATTTATGTGTATCAACTAATTTAATCCTAATAACAAT
>NW_007732322.1:9638-22463 GCF_000696425.1 Galeopterus variegatus | reverse complement strand
GAGTTCAAGAACATCAGGGGCTGCTACAAAGAATCAGTTTGATTATTAAGTCAAAGGTGGGAGCAGAAGCCAGCCAGTGAGGGAGAGTGTTCCAGGCAAAGGACACAGGTTGGGCAACAAATCAAGCTTACTTTGTTTCCTCTAGGTCTGTTTCTAACCATTCATTTAAAAAATAAATGAATGGGGTCTAAAATGGCGGCGGGTCTGGAGCGACCGCGTCAGGAAACAGCGCGATCCTGAGAGCNATTCTCATATAATTAACAATGATCTTCATATTGCCAAATCCAATAGACATTTCTCAGTTATCTGCCTGGCCTTCTCTACTGCATTTGACTTTACTAATCACTCCCCTCTAAACTGGATTAGGTGTCTCTTCTCCATGCTCCCATAATGCCTTATAAACATTCTTATCTTTTACAGTAATATAATATATCATAATTAGATGTTTAGGAGTGCTGTGGTCTGAATGTATCCTCCAAAATTCATATGTTGAAATTTAGTCACCAGTGTAATAATATTAATAGACAGGGCCTTTAAGAAGTAATTAAATCATAAGGCAGAGACCTCGTGGGTGACATAAAGGCTCTTATAAGACAGTGGGGTTCACTCTCATCTGCTCTTCTGAGATGTGAAGACACCACATTCATCCCCCTTCTGCCCTTCCATCTCTTTTACCACTAGATGGCACCATCTATGAGGAACAGCCCTTCACCAGACACCAAACCTGCCTTGATCTTGAACTTCCCAGCCTTCAGAACTGTGAGAAATAAATTTCTGCTCCTTATAAATTACTCAGTCAGTGATATTTTGTTAAAGCAGCACAAATGGATTAATACACAAGTATGTCTGCTCACCATGTCATAAGCTCACTGACATCAGAGACTGTTTCTTGTTTATCTTTGTATGTTCACTGCCTACCATAGTGCCTGGCACATTGCAGGCAGCAAAAAATATTTAGTTAAATCCATGAATAATTGAAAGTCCATCTACTGATAATGGGTGTATCATTTGTTGTCACTTCTACAAAGGCCAACAAACAAAAAAAAACTCTTAAGGCACAGATTTTATGAGCTGCATTATTTATTATGATTGAATAATAAGGAGGTGAAGATTAGCTGAAATTCACCCATTCTTCTCTTCCCCAATGGGACCCTGAGGGAGTTTGGATGTGCTGTCTCTGCCAAAACTCATGTGGAAATCTGATCCCCAATGTGGCAGTGCTGGAAGCTGTTTGAGTCATGGGGACAGATCCCTTATGAATGGATTAATGCTCTCCCTGGGGAAGAGGGGTAATGAGTGAGTTCTCGCTCTATTAGTTCCCTCAAAAGCTGGTTGTTTAAAAAGACCCTGGTACCTCCCCCCCACCTCTTGCTTCCTCTAGCCATGTGATCTGCTTGTACCCGCCAGCTGCCTGCTGCTTTCTGCCATGAGTAGAAGCAGCCTGAGGCCTGCGCCAGATGCAGCTGTCCCAGAATTGTGAGCCAAATAAACCTCTTTTCCTTATAAATTACCCAGTCTCAGGTATTTCTGTTATAGCAACACAAAACAGACTAATACAGACCCCTTAGCATGGTCTGTGGAAAAAAGAAAATTAACAAATTTGTCTTTCTTATGACCTTATAATATCCCCCAGTGTGGTTTTCATTAGATAAATAACTTCTAATGATGTACAGACTTGACAAGATTAACAGTATCTTTCTTGCCTCCATCCTCATGTGGTTTCTTCATGTTCAGAAGCAAAGAAACTTTTGTCAACCATTTCTAGACCCTGACTCTGTGAGTTCAAGAACATCAGGGGCTGCTACAAAGAATCAGTTTGATTATTAAGTCAAAGGTGGGCTTTAGGCATGAAGGAATAATTACTCTGTGACTCCCCTCCCCCCAACTGTAAACAGCTAGAAGACTGGAAATAAAATGAAACAACTAGACAACAGGAATCACAGGCTTGTGCTCTTTGAGTGAAGGGAAACAATCTGGATGAGCACTGTGATTGCCCTGGCTTTCTGTCTGGGGATAATTTCTAACCACAGTGCAGAAAGGTTTTGTTAGGATGAAAAGATAGAGATTAACGTTCAGGAATTCATGAGCACTGTGATTGCCCTGGCTTTCTGTCTGGGGATAATTTCTAACCACAGTGCAGAAAGGTTTTGTTAGGATGAAAAGATAGAGATTGACGTTCAGGAATTCCAATGCAGCTAAAATTCCTGGGATAGCAAGAAAGAAAGAAGCTAGGAAAAAAAAAAAAAAACCTCCAAAAATTTGCAATAGGGTGCCTTTCCTGAATCTTTGAGACTAAATTCCAATCTGTGTGTGTGAAGGGTGAAACTCCACAAGGCTGAGCAAAGAACAACTGCTGAGGGAGGAGCATTTACAGAGCAGCTGTAGTGTAGAAAATTTCTGGAGGTCACGAAACTTGGGTATCATTCTAGTGTCCATCAGACAGAGTGGAGATACCTCATTGAATAAATGGTTCATTCAGTACCCAGATCCCAGAGGGTCCCACGTTAATACTGGGGCTAATATAGTTGTGCAGCAAAGGCTACATATACTCACCTTAAAACACTTAAAATCAGACCTTGAAAAGATGAAGTTGACCCAAAAGTAACTTAACTACCTGCTAGAACAAAGTTCAACACTGTTTAAAGGAATACTACAAAAACTTTTAAAGGGATATTACAAAAAAAAAGTTATGGAGGCAGAAATCAGAGTTCAAACAGATTGAGGCTGCTAAAAAATTGTGAGATAGAGAACTGGAGAGTAAGAATTGCACACAGAGAGTCTTTTGGAGAATTATAGAGGGGTCCCCTCAAATATTTGACTGAGTATTGATTTGTGCATGAGTAAGAGGAATCTTGGAAATAGACATGGGAAAGGAGTAGGCCGAACAACTACTGGCATTTATACAGAGATTGGTTTGTGTTCCCACCAGTCAGAGTGGAGAGGACTCATCACACACAGGGCATTGGGTACAGCCCTCAGAACAGTCAGGTGTTAGTAGTGGGGATAAATAGCCCAGAGTAAAGTCTTCTCTGGACCTGCCCTAACATGTTTAATAACAAGCCTCAAATAGATCAAGCTGATCCTCAGAACAAATTTCAATACTCTTTAAAAGATACAACAGAATTTAATACTCTATAATGTAAAGTTTACCATGTCCAGCAGCTAATAAAAAATAACTAGTCAGGGCCATCCCGTGGCTCATTTGGGAGAGTGTGGTGCTGATAACACCAAGGCCATGGGTTCGGATCCTGTATAGGGATGGCTGGTAAGCTCATTGGATGAGCATGGTGCTGACAACACCAAGTTAAGGATTAAGATCCCCTTACCGGTCATCTTTAAAAAATAAAAAATAACTAGTCATGCAAAGAATCCATGATCCATATCAGGGATAAAAAGCAAAATTTAGTTTATGTTTAAAACTCTCACCAACTATGAATAGAAGGAAACTTCTTCAATCTGTTAAAGAACATCTACGAAAACCTACAGCTAATATGATAGTGGTGAAAGATGAACATTTTCCTCTTAGGATCAGGAAGAAAGCAAAGATATCTGTTCTCACCACTTCTATGTAACATTGTACTGGAAGTCCTAGATGCTGCAATAAATCAATAAAAAGAAATGAAAGCAAAAATACTGGAAAAGAAGAAGTAAAACTGTCTTTTATCATAGAAGGCACGATAGTTAATGTAGAAAATCCTAAAGAATCTACAAAAAGGCTATTAGAATTACTAAGTGAATTTAGCATGTCACAAAATACAAGATTTTTAACGTCAAAATCAATTGTATTTCTGGAAATCGAATTAGAAAACAATCTCATTTACAATAGCATGAAAAAAAATAGACTATAGAGGATACATTTAACAACATATGAGTAAGACCTGTTCACTGAAAACTACAAAGTGTATCTGAGAGAGATAACACAAACGTAAACAGTGAGATATACGATGTTAATGTATCAAAAGACTAAACAAAGCTAAGAAGTCTTTTTTTTTTTTTTTTTTTGCAAATTACTATTTAGATAAAGCATAACCTCAGTCAAAATTTTAGCAGGTTTTTTTTGTAGAAATTGACAGGCTGATTCTGAAATTTTGTCATACAAGAGGAACTTTTTGTTTGTTTTTAAAAATTCAAATATATTTACCATTTTTCTTATGATTTCAGAGTTTCCATTTATAGTTTAAAAAGTCTCTCCCACCACTAAATTGTACATGTGATCTCTTTTTCTCTTGCAATATTTAGAAAAATTAAGACATCTAAATCTTTATTGTCTTTAGAATTCATATTTGAATATAGTAAACAATTGGTTAAAATTTATTTACTTTCAGATGGACAACCAGTTGTGCCACACCATTTAAAAAATAATCTATCCTCTCTGTGGTTAAAAGTTATTACCTTTTTCATGTTAAGTTCATATATATGCATATACACGCATGCGCGTGCGCGCGCGCACACACACACACACACACACACACACACACACACCGAGTGAGAGAAGAATTTTTCTCTTTTCTAGGTCATTGATATTTTTGTGTTTTCCTATTGTAATATCATATTGATTTGATAGAGTACTTGTATTAAATGTTCAAAAGCTCCCTCCAGACACCCACAGCCAGCCCAGCGTCTACCACCAAGCTACCACAGGAAGTGCCCCAGGCTTTCCCAAGCTGAGGTGGTGGGGGGCCAAGGGCCTTGGCCATACCCTGCTGACACGTGCAACAAGCCCAGCGATGACCACCAAGCCACAGCAAGAAGAGCCTCGGGTTCCCGAGCTGGGACAGTGCGGGGGCAAGGGCTTTTGCCACACCCCTTGACATCTGCACCCAGCCTGGCGATGACCAAGCCACCGCTGGAACTCCCCCAGTCTTCCCTGATGGTAATAAGGGAGGTACCACAGGCCTCAATCCTGCCCCACCTCCTTCCTCCATCTTCCATCCCATTTCCTTCCCCTTTTCCCTCTCCCTGTCCCTCCCAACTGCTCTGCAACAACATCCTAGAATGTAAAAAATAATATTAATAAAATTACATTTTCTTTAAATAAACAAATAAATACATGTTCAAAAGCTAATAAAGCAAATTGCACTTCATTGCTCTCATTTCTCATGATTTTCTTGGCTATTCTGTAGCATTTTATATAGATGTTAGGGTTATTTTGTCCAATTATAAAATAAATGTAATTAGGATGACAACTAATTAATATATTACTTTTGGGAGAATTGCCATTTTTATTGTATGTATTCACTTTACCAATTTCTTTTATTAATTCTACTAGTATTTTATTGGATCTCTTAGGTTTTCTAGGTATACAGTGTCACAACAAAAAGAGATCATTTAAACTGTTCTTTCTGAACTTTTTGTTACCAGTTATTTCATTTTCTCATCTTATTGTATTCATTAAAACTTCTAAGACCATTTTAAATAAAGATGTTGATAATGTGATTTATGCCTAGTTTCTGGTTTTAATTTAAATTGTTTACTTGGCTTGCCATTTAGAATACTATTTGCCACTGTTTTTTGGTAAACGGCCTTTGCTATATCTAGGTAGTTTCCTTCTATTTCTATTTCCTTAGGGTTTTTATTAAGATGGCTACTAATTTAGTCAAATCGCTTTTTGGCATTTGTTGATACCAACGTATGCTTTTTCTTATTTAATTGTTACAATTAATTGTTAATCCATTGATTATGTTGGTACATTTCCTGAACATTCCTAAAACAATTCTTATTTGAACCTAGCTTTTATTTTTATCGATACATTGATGAATTCTATTTGCTAAATTTGGGGAGAGAATTATGCATTTATATTTGTGATTTTGGAGTACAGTTTTTACTGTTAAAAATAGATTTTAAATTTATTCTGGCATCCTAAAATAAGCTGGAAAGCTTTCCAATTTAAACAATTATTTTTTAAAAGAAACAGAATTACCTGTTCTTTAAGTGTTATGAATCCATCTGGTACCAGGGCCTTTTTCAAGTGGTAGATTGGTTTTAAAAAATAATTTTTACTATTTGTCTTAGTCTGCTCAGGCTGCCATAACAAAATACTACAAACTGGGTGGCTTTAATAACAGAAATTTATTTCTCTCAGTTCAGGAGACTGGGAAGACCAAGAACAAGATGCTCGTCAATTTGGCATCTTGATTTGGCCAATTTGACTCTCTTCTTGGTCTGTAGACGGCCATTTTCTCACTAGTGGACACAGAGAAAGCTCTGGTGTCTCTTCTTCTTATAATGCACCACTCTTATCAGATCGGGGCCCTGCTCTTATGACCTCGTTGAACCTTAATTACCTCTTTATAGACCCTATCTTCGAATACAGTCACATTGGAGGTTAGAGCTTCAACATACAAATTTTAAGGAGACACAATTCAGTCCATAGCATTCCACCCCTTGTCCCCCAAATTTATGACCTATTGCATGCAAAATACATTCATTCCATTCCCAAAGCCCCAAAAGTCTTAACTCATTCTAACATGAATTCTAAAGTCTGAAGTCCAAAGTCTCATCTAAATCAGATATGGGTGAGACTTCAGGTATAATTCATCCTGAGGCAAAATTCCTCTCCAGCTGTGAATCTGTGAAACCAGATACGTTAGGTGCTTCCAAAATACAATGGCAGGACAGACATAGAACAGACATTCCCATTCCAAAAAGGAGAAATTGGACAGCAAGAAGGGTGATAAGTCTCAAACAAGTCCAAAATCTAGCCAGACAAATTCCATCAGACCTTAAGGCTTGAGAATAATCCCCTTTCGTTTGATGCCCCACCTTCCAGACCCACGAGGGTAGTGGTTCCACCTTCCAGACCCATTGAGGTAGCAGCATCACCCCCATAGCTCTGGAGGGCAGCCATGCCTCCTGGGCTCTTCCAGGGACCTGCCCCTACAGTTTTCAGTCACAGCCCCTTTCACATGGCTCTCTGCAAGGGCCCCACTCTCTTGAACCCAGAAGGAAAGACTCTTGTCTCCTGGGCCTGTGGTGGTAGTGGCAGCCCTAATGATCACTGAATTTCCTTTGGATCTTTCTTTCCTTTTCTTGAAGAATAGCACACGTTTTCAGCTGAATTACCTCCATGGTCTGTCCTACGGAATCCAAAAATTTCATCAGCTTTCTTGCATCTTGTTCAATCTCCATCCTCTTCAGTTCAGACTTGCAGCGTTTCTGCTCATATACTCTTACTTAGGTGATAATCCAGCCACATCCTTAGTGTTCTCTTTAAAACACATTTTCCCATTTTTTGCAATATGGACAGGCTAAGAATTTTTCAAATATTTAAATTGCTGTTCCTTTTTGCTTAAAATTTTATTCTTCAATTCATTTCTGTCCTATCACATTTTACTGTAAGCATTCAGGAGGAGCCAAACTACTTCTCCAACACTTTGCTTAGAAAGCTCCTCAGCTTAATATTCCAATTTAATTGCTGGCAAGTTCTGCCTTCCACAAAACACTAGAACACAGTTCAGCCAAGTTCTTTATCACTTTTGTAGCAAGGATTGCCTTTCCTCCAGTTTCCAATAACATGTTCTTCATTTCCATCTGAGACCTCACCAGAATAACCTTTAATGTTCATATTTCTACCAAAATTCTATTTATGATTATTTTTGTATTCTCACAGAAGATGGAGGTTTTCTCTCTAGCTCTCCTCTTTTCTTCCACAGCCTTCACCAGAATAGCCTTTAATGTCTATATTTCTGCTGTGAAGCAGGCTCACTAATAACCAATCCCAAGAGAGAACTCCCACTCCATAGAGGTTAGCAAAGAGCATCACTGTACCAAACATCAGGAATAGGAATCTCAACACTTCTACTCACTGTACTCTGAGTTCAGTTTACAAATTGCCTGAGTCTGTTGAGACAAAATACAGTCACACATGATAAGTTATAAAAAGAAAATTTATTATTTAGAGATAGGCAACAAGGGACAAAAAGTGGTATTCCACTGCATTAGGAATACCAGCATGATCCCTGGCAGGGCAAGGGACTCACTCTGGTCAGTGACAGAACAAGGTCCAGAATGGCAAATCCAACACTATTTCAGGTTTCCCATGGTGATCATAGATTGGGAAACCCTAACAAAGGTGTTATGCTTCCAGGCCTCTGCTGCCATGACCCTGCATAAGGAACAGATTGATGGGGAAGTTTAGTGCTATTACCCCCCACCCCCACCCCAGGATCTCAGTTGTTCTCTACTTATCAAATAGGGGTTGAGCTGAGTTGGTGTAGCCACCTAGTCTGTCTGCCTCTGTCCCAAGGCCACTACCTCTGCAGGCACCCATTGTTCTTATTGCTTGACTCAGAACTTTTGGCCTCAGTCATCCAGTCCAGGAAAGGAGATCACATCCTGTACAAACTTGACATGTCTGATAACGTCACCCACCCCTGCAGGATCCCATAGAAGGGAGGCACCCAGGGAAAGAATCATCTCTAGTTAGAGTTAGGGAGCCCTTTCTAGGGTATTATGGTGGCCTGAATCATAAACCACTCACAGGACATGCACTCTAAAGTGAAAAGGAAGAAGGATGTTTGGGACTGGGATTTCACAAGCACAGCCTAATCAGGCGGCTGTCTGGTCTACTTCCATCCTGATCAAGCTCAGTGTTTCCCATTAAGTGCTACAGAGCTGTGTTTTCCTTGCACTGGAGTGCAGTGTTAGTGTCCATACTGCCCTGGTCAGATGAGGTTACCACCCCACTACAAGGCAGTCTTGATGCCTTTTCTTCAGTTGCTTTGTGAGTCAGCTGCTCCATTGGTCTGCAGATGACAGAGTGCAAGGAAAGTCCATCATGTTCCATGAGAGTGTGCTTATTGTTATGTTGCTGGGGCAGTTAAGGATGTTCTTTGGTCAGAGTGAATTCCCATGAGGTATCCAAAAACATGACACAAGTTGCTCTCAGAGGCAGCCTATGGTAGTCCCAGTGTCCACATGAGTGACATATGTTTGTTTCCTCTAAGTAGCAAGCTATTGCCATAGTCCTTGCTCCCACACGGGGGAGCCCTTTAATAGTCCAATTACTCAGTTGCCATTTTCCTGACCAGTTGGCTAGGCCATTGGCAATAGCCCATGAGTTAGTAAAAATGTAGCAAGATACGGTGGTAGGGATGGCCTGCATGGCCAGTGCCCGTGCATGTAGTTCAGCCCATTGGGCAGATGTTCATGTTCAGTTTCAGTCAAAAGATGGCCATAACTTGCTACATGGCAGCAACAGCCTAGTGCACCCCAGCTGCTTGCTGTTTTGTAGAGTTCTCAGTAAACCAGGTTATACTATCAGTAGGCATATCTCTGAGTCTTGGGTACCAGGTGGCCACAGGAAGAGCCAAAACATCCTTTATGGGTTGCTTGGTCCCTTCTGGCAAGCTAGCCATTTGTCCCAGATCAGCCCAATCTTGAATGTACCCTTTCCACTTGATAATTGAGCTCTGTTGAGCCTGTCCAGTTTTATTGGTGGAATTTGTGATTACCCATGTGAGAATGGGCAGCTCGGGTTGCAGCATCACATATAACACCTTGGCTGTAATTTGTTCAGTTTCCAGCAGTGTCCAATATCAAGTAAAGAGTTGCTATTCAAAAGGGTTATATCTGGTGGTGCCTCAGGCAACTCATGTGTCCCAGATCTGATAGGCTGGTACACCTCAGTGGCAGTTTTCTGTTGCCACAGACTCCAGTCAAGGTGCATGAAGGTTGTGGATACCCATAATTTCAGAAGGCTAGCAGGCTCTACAGGTTTTAAAGGTAGTGCCTGGACTTGTTGAATAGCTTCCAAGGCCTGCTGCTGCAAAGAACCCCATTGAAAGTTGGGAGATTTGCCGGTCACCTTGACTAAGGTAGGCAAAAGAACACCCAGGTGGAGTACATGCTGTCTCCAGTACCCAAAGAAGCCTACAAGCTTTTGAGCCTACTTTTTATTAGTGGGTGCCACCAGGGTTAAAAATTTTTACTTGACCATATCTGGGATACTCTTTCTTTTGGCTTCCCACCCAAGTGGACTTGGCACTTAGCCTATGACAGTCTGTTGTTAGTCTCTGTACCTTGTAAGTTTTTAACCAGCCAAATTGGGCTGTTACATTGTGACAGGGTGGGATGTAATATTTTTGTCTGTAGCAATTTTTTAATTAACCCAATCATGTCCTGTTTTCCACTCAGTATGCAGAACTGCTTTTGTTGAATAACCCAGTGGAGGCTAGGTAGCTTAGGTGGCAGGTAGGAGTGGATATGCCCCACTGTTAATGGCTTGAATTCTTAGTTATGAGGAAGCACACCCCATCAGGAAGTGGTGATGTACTGTGCCACAAGTGGCCAAAATATCCAATGCACTTGGTGGTGGTGACCACAGTCACCAGTACACACAATGGCTCAAAAGGTCTCACCTATAAGCAGATAAGCACCATAGGTCATAATTCTCCCCAAACTTTCAATATTAGCAGTTTAATTTTTCCTCTTTTATCTTGACAAATATAGGGCCACTGGCCTCTGGTGGGGACTACCTGAAGACCTTGGCCCTATTCCTAATTTCTCCATTCCTTTTGGGACAGCAAAATGTTCTATTCTCCCTCATCAGCTATCCATGATAGCCAAGATAACATATCCTTTCCTAGTTTTTGCCCATATTTGTCCCTTAGATCATGTATCTCACTCTTTGAAGGCCTGTATTGCACATGTTGGTTCCCTCTCAGATGCCTCAGGGACCATCTCAGGACTTCTTCCTTGTTTGCTGTGCCTCAGGTCCTTCTGAGTACCCACTTCCTGAGCTCTCCAACCCCATGCACTATGCTCCAGCTTCCACATTCCTCTCTCTCTGCTTCAGTCCATGCAGCCAGCTCACTCACATCTGCAGGGTGGGGAGTGGCCAGGGGTGTGTGTGACCTACGTCCCACATATCACCCTTCCTTCCCCATAAATCATCCAGCTGAATGTCCAGCCCCTGCACCTCCAGGCTGATGTGTCCGCCCTGGGCCCCGTACTGGGGGGTGTCCCTCTCCCTCTTCTCCAATTAGCCATTATTCTGTCAAACTGGACGTTGCTTATGACACTAATTTTGTCAAGCAGGTTCACTAATAACCAGTTCCAACAGAGGCCTTCCACTGTGTGCATGACAATGAAGTTCATTACTATGCCAGCTACCAGGAAAAGGAGTCTGAACACTTCTGCCCACTGCAACCTGGGCTGCAGTTTTACCAATTGCTTAAGTGTGGTGAGACAGAACACACTCACGAGTTATATGAAGTGGATTTATTACTAACAGGTAGGCAGTAAGAGACAAAAGATGCCTAGGATCCCTTGTGAGATGTTCCCCCAAGGCTCAAGAAAGCTGTCTGGGATAGATGGAGTCTTGACTGTGTGTGCCCCACTTGCACTTTAGCTGAGGAAACCTGAAAGGCAGCCTGCTCTATGTATACCTCAGGGGCAACAGGCACTGGCCAAAGGTTTGAAGAACATCCTGTTTCCAGGGAAGAAAGAAACAAAGCCCAGGTTGTCCTGGGAAGTTACTTCCTAACTCACAATGTTACATTCCCCAGGAGGGATGGGAATAAGGCCTAGGCCGTCCTCCAGCCTCTGCCCATTACCCAATTCCAAAGCCACATCCACATTTTTAGGTGTTTGTACAGTAGCTCCCCACTTTCGCTACCAAAATCTGTCTTAGTCTGCTCTGGTTGCCATAACAAGATACCTCAGACCCGGTGGATTATTTTATTTATTTACCAAATTATGCTTTATTAATATTATTTAATTACATTCTATGATGTTGTTGCAGAGAAGATGGGAGTCGCTACCAAAATCTGTCTTAGTCTGCTCTGGTTGCCATAACAAGATACCTCAGACCCGGTGGTTTATTTTATTTATTTACCAAATTATGCTTTATTAATATTATTTAATTACATTCTATGATGTTGCAGAGCAGATGGGAGGGAGGGGGAGAGGAGAAAGGGGAAGGAAATGGGAAGGAAGAAGGAAGGAGGAGGAGGGTAGGATTGAGGCCTGTGGCACCCCTCTCATTCCCACAGGGGAGACCAGGGGGATTCCAGTGGTGGCTTGTCATTGCTGGGCTGGGTGCAGATGTCAGGGGGGTGTGGCTGAAGCCCTCAACCCCACCACCCCAGCTCGGGAACCTGGGGCCCTTCTTGCTGTGGCTTGGTGGTCGTCACTGGACTGGTTGCACATGTCTGAGGCCCCCGGCCCTCCCCACTTTCTGGCTTGGTAGCTCAGGAGACTTCTGGTCCTTCTAGGTGTTCAGACCAGGTGGCTTAAACAACAGAAATTTTTTTCTCACAGTTCTGGAGATTGGGAAGCCCAAGATCAAGGTGCCAGTTGATTTGACTCATAGTGAGGACTCTCTGGTTTGTAGATGGCCACCTTCTCACTGTGTTTTTACATGGCGCAGAGAGAGAGAGAGAGAGAGAGGAAGATAGACCACCCTGGTGTCTCTTCTTAAAGCATCAGCTCTATCAGATTAGGGCCCTACACTTAATTATCTCCTTATAGGCCCTATCTCCAAATACAGTTACGTTGAGGCTTAGGGCTTTAACATATGAATTTGGGGCAGGGCCTGGACACAATTCAGTCCATAGTACTATCTCTTTTGTAAATATTGCAATTTTATACAGAATATCAATTTTTGGTAATTTTTATTTTGCTGGAAAATTATCCATTTGCTTCTGACTTTCAAATTGCTTGCTGTATGGGCTGGCTGGTTAGCTCAGTTGATTAGAGCCCAGCCATGGAACACCAAGGTCATGGGTTCAGATCCCCCTACTGGCCAACCACCCCCAAAAATTGTTGCTGTAAACTTGTTGATGAAATTTTCATAATTCTTTTCATCATTGCTGAATATGTAGT
>NW_007732322.1:5972-9386 GCF_000696425.1 Galeopterus variegatus | reverse complement strand
AGAGAGGAAGATAGACCACCCTGGTGTCTCTTCTTAAAGCATCAGCTCTATCAGATTAGGGCCCTACACTTAATTATCTCCTTATAGGCCCTATCTCCAAATACAGTTACGTTGAGGCTTAGGGCTTTAACATATGAATTTGGGGCAGGGCCTGGACACAATTCAGTCCATAGTACTATCTCTTTTGTAAATATTGCAATTTTATACAGAATATCAATTTTTGGTAATTTTTATTTTGCTGGAAAATTATCCATTTGCTTCTGACTTTCAAATTGCTTGCTGTATGGGCTGGCTGGTTAGCTCAGTTGATTAGAGCCCAGCCATGGAACACCAAGGTCATGGGTTCAGATCCCCCTACTGGCCAACCACCCCCAAAAATTGTTGCTGTAAACTTGTTGATGAAATTTTCATAATTCTTTTCATCATTGCTGAATATGTAGTATGTCTTCTTTTTCATGCCAAATTGTGTCTATTTTTCCTCTATCCCTTTTACTTTATCAGATTCATGAGGAGTTTATCTACTTTGTTTTTAAGGAACTAATTTATTAATGTACACTTTGTATTCTATTTTTTTTGTTTTGTTGATTTCAGCATTTAGGTTATTTTTTTTTAAATTCTGGTGTCTCAGTATATTTTGTTAATTTTCTGATCTTTTAAGGTGAAAACTTAGTTCCTTTATTTTAATTTTTCTTATTTAATAATAAATTTATTTAATGGCAAACATTATCTTCTGGATTCAGCTTTCACATGTCCCATAAGTTTTGGTATGCAGTCTTCTCCTTTTCACTGTTTCTTAAATAGTTTATAATTTATTTAGATTTGCTCTTTGATTCAATAGTTATCTAGAAGTGTATGTCTTTGTTTCCATAAAGTTATATTTTTGGTCACCTTTATATAATTTTTCCCCTAATTTTTGTTATGATCAGTGAAAATAGCCACTAATATCTCTATTTTTAAAAACTTTTTTTAGGGCCGGCCCGTGGCTCACTCGGTAGAGTGCGGTGCTGATAACACCAAGGCCGNCATCTTTAAATAAATAAATAAATAAATAAATAAATAAATAAATAAATAAATAAATAAATAATAAAAACTTTAATTTTTTTTTTTTGTGGGCAAATACATGGTAGAAGTAAATGTTTCAAGGGCATATAAAAAAAGAATATTGTCTATTAGAGGAATATAAGATTATGTAAGATTCTATATATAGCTACTTAAAGAAGTTAATTTATTGTTAGTTCCCCTAGAATTGTTCAGTTCTAAGAGGGATATATTTAAGTCTTCCACTAAATATTTTTTGTCATGCATTTCTAATGTTTTTACTTTACGTATTTTACCACCATTGTGTTTTGTGTATATAATTTTTAAATTACATCTTTTTTGTAAATTGTGCCTTTTAAAAATTACATAATGTTAATTTTTATTCTGTTTGGTGCTTTTAATTTTAAATCTCACTTAGTCTTATATTAATAGTGCCATTTCTTCTTTTTGTTTGTATTTGTTTGATTTCTTTTGCCTGTTCCCTTGTCAACTTTACCATTTTGATCATGCTTCTCTTAAACAGCTTTTCTCTATAAATCTAAATGTAGTGTAATAACTCCTATACTAGATTTTATGCCTTCCTTCATACTTTATATGTAATATTTATATTTTAATTTTCTATATATATTTTCCATATTTTAGCTAGCTTTGATTATGTCACTATTTATTCCAGTTTTCTCTCTTTTCAATATTTCTATTAAAACTTTCCATTATATTTCATAATCAGACATACTTTTTCCTACAGTTATTTGAAAGCAAAATACCAAATATTGCCCCCATTGAGACACACTACTTCCCCATTAAGTTACCTCTGCTGCTCTCCAACGATATGTTAAAATCTTTAGAATAATTCCGCTTCCTTCTCTTTCCTTCCTCGCCAATGAGGGCTTAGGAATTTTTAATTTCCCTCTTCTTCTTTCTTCTTAGATTTTGAGAGTTCCATACTTTCATTTCTAAACTCGAGTTTTCTTCTTTGAAGTTTCCTTATTTATATAACACATATGTATTAGACATGCCCCGTCTATTCTTACCTATTTACATATAACTATACATATACATGGCAAGTGTATTGCTCATTCTGTTCCTTCTCTATTTGCCACTATTTTGAGGTGCTATACACAGATTAATTTGTTGTCTTTTCTTTAATACCTTTCTCAGATGAATCATATGAGTGATCTATCCTCTGAATTATTGTATATTCTCTAGGACCTTTCCCCCCCTGACACATTATAGCATAGCTAGGTAAAGAATTTTGTCTTTTCTCTCTCTAAAGATGCTATTCTACTTCCTTCAAGCTTCCAACATTAGAGACAAGAAGTCCAATGCAAGTAGGATCCCTTTTCTTTTGTGGCAATTTGCTCTTTCTAAATGGTAGCAAATAACATTTGCTATTCATCCTTAAAGTTCAAGAATTTTACTTGGTTTTGTGTATATCTCATATCTTCTGCTGGAATTCTAGGAACCCTTTTAATTTACAAGTCTTTTAGCTCTCCTGCAATGTGTTCCTTTTATCTATCTAGAATACCTATTGCTCATATACTAAGTCTCTTGCTTTTTCCCTCAGTTGCTTATCTTTTCCCTTCTGATTTCCATCTCTCTTTATTTTTACCATGTGCTTTGAGAGAGTTCTTGCACTTTACCGCCTAGGCCACTATAGTGACCAACCTCTTTTTCAATTTATCTACCAACATAATTAGATGGAAATTAATGGTTTTTATATTTCTGTAATTTTTCTTCATGACATTTGAATTTCATTTTTTTTTTGTAATACAATTTGTTCCTTTTTTGGGAAGGATTATTTTGTTTATGATTTTTCCCCTATGGTCTTACTATATAGGTTTTCTTTCTTTCTTTCCTTTTTCTTTTTCTTTCTTTCTTTCCTTTCTTCCTTCCTCCCTCCCTCCTTCTCTCCCTTTTTCTTTCTTTCTTTCTTTCTCCTTTTTCCTCTTTCTTATTCTTTCTTTTCTTTTCTTTTTTTTCTTATTAGGGCTCAGGTCTGGTTTTGGGAGGACCTGAAATACAATAAGCAGATTTCTACCTTGTGCTGGCAATGTACAGAGCAGGCAGATTTTTACCTCCCTTCTGGCTCTGTAAATAGATGCTCTATAACAAAGTGAATGAGAATGAGGACTTTGGAGCCAGACTTCCTGAGTTCAAATATCAGGTCTCTGTTTACTAGTGATGTGGACTTGGGCAATTTATTCAAACTCTGTGTCTCAATTCAAATATTTTGTGGGGTTGTTGTGAAAATCAGAAAAATATACCTTTATGAAGTGCTGAGAATGGTTTCTAGCAAGCATATTAGTTTTTTAAAAAAATTTCTTCTGAAATTGGATATGAAATTTTTCTCTGAAATGGATGTATACGTGATGGAAT
>NW_007732322.1:2753-5558 GCF_000696425.1 Galeopterus variegatus | reverse complement strand
AAATTTCTTCTGAAATTGGATATGAAATTTTTCTCTGAAATGGATGTATACGTGATGGAATAAAAACTGTTAAAACTTTGAGCTTTCTATCTTTCCCTCCTAATGGTTCTCAACCTTGGCTGCACATTTGAATCACTGAAAAGCATTTAGGAACCCTCCTCTCTTAATCCTAGACCAGTTAGGTCAATTCTCTTAAAGGGGGTCTCAAGGCAATAGGAGTTACCAAACTCCCCAGATGATTCCACTCTGCAGTCAGCATTGAGAACCATTGCTTAAATCCTACACCAAGGAAAATTCAATTTTTGTCTGTTGACCTACTCTTGCATGAGTCATTGCAGATAAATTTCCTCAGACAAGTTCTTTTGCTTTGCAGAATGCATATCTTAAAGAGAGGACTTTAGAGGGAGACTAAATCTTAGGTTCAAGGAAATGTGGAAAAGCTTTCAGTGATTTCCCATTGCTCTAAGACAGAATCCTAAATTCTGACAAGGCAAGGCTCTTCGGGGGTTCAGTCCCTGTGTGCCTGCTGCNAGAATCCTAAATTCTGACAAGGCAAGGCTCTTCGGGGGTTCAGTCCCTGTGTGCCTGCTGCTCCTGCCTCCTTGCATCACCCCCTACACCCCAAAAGCTCATTAGGCTCCCACCAAGACAGCCATCTTACCCTTCTTTACCGTGCCAAGCTCCTTCCTGCCTCAGAGCTTTTCTGCTGGCTGTTTCTTGTTCCAGGAATGCTCTCTACTCCCTACCGTTTACCACCACCCCTTATCTGCTTATTGCCTACTGTCATTTTCTCAGAAAAATATTCCTTAACCTTCCTATAAAACCAGGTTCCTCTAGGTCTCTCTATTGTAATCATTCACCAACACTATCACATTGTGTAATTTATTTACTTGTGTGATTATTTGGCTTAATGCCTAACTCTTAGCTAGTCTATAAGCTTTATTTTGTTCTAGTTGCTTGTCTCAATGCCTTATGCCTAATACTGTGCAGTATACCCAATAGCTCATGAATATTTAATGAATGAATAAATAGAAAGCTGTTAGTTCTTAATCTGGATCAGTAACTAGAAGATTGAAATTTACTTTTTTTTTTTTTTAAAAAAAAAGATGACTGGTAAGGGGATCTTAGCCCTTGACTTAGTGTTGTCAGCACCACGCTCTCCCAAGTGAGCGAACCGGCCATCCCTATATGGGATCCGAACCTGTGGACTTGGTGTTATCAGCACCGCACTCTCCTGAGTGAGCCACAGGCCGGCCCCCGAAATTTACTCTTGAAAAGAGTTTTTGGTCATTTGGTTCAGATTGTTTGTAGTATTGATGAAGAAACTCACACTTGAATATTTGAATAACTTGACCAAAATTATTTAGCTAATTAGTGATGGAATTAGATCTCAGGCTCATTTCTTCCATTTCTAGGTCCAGCAAACTTTCTAGAACTAAATGATTTGCTGTCGCAGATATAACACAAGAGTATCAAAAAAATAATACAGATATATGGAATGAATGAAGGCTTAATAACAGTCATCATTAAGAAAAGCAATTTTTATTATACACTAAACATAAAGTATTAGGAGGTATTAGAAACTGAAGAGTTTTAGTTTTCAAGTAAAAACAGAAGTGAATAAAGGTTTAGTTTAATCATTGTGAACTAAATCTAAATTTAACCTAAATCTCTTTGCAACTTCACAAAGTAGGGATTACTATTCACGGATTAGGGGATCCCCCACACTTTCCAGAATTTTACCTCTAGGAGCCATATCAAGTTCTCACTGTGAAGATTAGAGAAAAATTCCACTAGGGGGAGGGGAAAAGTAACCATTTAGAATAGGCCCAGAGCTCTCTGTTCTCTTTAAAACGGCCTTGCCATAAAGGAAACTTTTTCACCAGAGCCTAACCAACTCTGGTTTTAACAAAACCTAACCTGCCTGGTAGAAGGGAAATACCCAATTCCAGCAACCTCTATCCTTCAATGTGGGGGAAAGGAAATATCCAACTCTAGCTTCCTCTAGCCTTTGACATGTGAAAATGGAAATACCCAACTCAGGCTCACTAAAAGACTGCGACCCAATTATAGGATTATAGAATACTTCTCCTACCCCCACCTCATCAATAGGATTTCTGCATAATAGCAGGGGATTACAGCTAAAAGAACTGCAAGCCTCATACTCTATTCTTAAATTCCTATTCTAGGAAAACCCAAAGACAATAGGGAAGAAAAAAAAAAAGACACTAGAGGAAATTTTAGCTTCTGACATCACAGCAAACAGTTAACACAGCATAACTCATAGCCAGATAAACATAAAACAAAAGGCCTACCTACCTCACTTCCTGTTACCTGATACACCCTATTTGGCTTTCAACAAAAAATTTTTACATGACTTGCTAAAAGGCAAAAACAACAGTATGAAGAGACAAAACAAGCATCAGAACCAGACTTAGACTGTGGAATTCATTAGAACATGAATTTAAAATAACTGTGATTAATATGCTAAGGTCTCTAATGGGAAAAGTGGACAATATGGAAGAACAAATTGGCAATTTAAGCAGAAAGAAGAAAGCCCTAAGAAAAAGAAACGCTAGAATTCAAAAACATGGCAATAGAAATGAAGAATGCCTTTGATGGGCTCATTGGTAGACTGAACATGGCTGAGAAAAGAATCAGTAAGATTGAAGACATGTAACGCAAAAACTGATAGAACTGGAAGGAGAAATAGATAAATCCAATATTATACTTGGAGACATCAACACCCTTCTACAAGTAACCGACAGAAGCAGTAGACAAATTTGTAAGGCGATATTTGAACTG
>NW_007732322.1:0-682 GCF_000696425.1 Galeopterus variegatus | reverse complement strand
ATCAAGTGACCACTTGCCTTCCCTCTTTCTGCAAAAATAACTGCATTATTTAATTACAAAAATAATATTCACTGTAGATTTAAAATAGTTAAAATAAAGCAAATGTTAAAACCCCAACAAACTCAAGTATAATTATTATTAACACTTAAGTGTATATATATCCTGACTTTTTCTATAGCTATATACCTATGAATATTTTTTAAAACCAAAATGGGACCATACTGTCAATCATGGTTTTTGAACTACTTTTCACTTAATATATCATGAACATCTGTGATGTCAACAAAAATACATCTAAAACATTTTTAATAGCTAAATAGTACTCCTTTTTACATTGTACTTTCCCATGATATAGTTATTTTGACATCTGGTTGGCTTTCTCTTGGCCTTTCTCCTTCTTAAATGATGTGTAGCTAGATTCACAAATCAAATCATGAGTGTGAAAGTTTTTAAGCCTGTTGTGAATTGCTTTAGAAAAAACAAAAACCTTAGTCAGAGAGCAATTAGTGAGGCTGTTGATTGGCAATAGCTCAATTCTCCTATTGCTCCAGATAGAACAATTACCTGTTGGGCTTTTTCTTTTTTTGAAAAATCTCACTACACTGGATAAACAAGCTATAACTTTGCTATTGCAACACAAATAATTCCCCAAACTCTTAGTATTTTCATTTATCTTTAGTTA
>NW_007732321.1:130110-135851 GCF_000696425.1 Galeopterus variegatus | reverse complement strand
AATTTATTTGTCACAGTTCTGGAGACTGGGATGTTCAAGATTTAAGACACCAACAGGTTTGTTGTTTGGTGAAGGCCATGTCTCTGTTTCTAAGATGGTTCCTTTTTGTTGCATCCTCTGAAGGGAAGTTATTCTATGTCCTTACATGGCAGAAGGACAGAAGAAAGCAAACTTATTCTATTAAACCTTTTATAAGGTCCCTAATACCATCCAGGAGGGCACCACCCTCGTGACTTAATTATCTTCTAAGGGCCCCACTTCTTAATACTATCATACTGGTTATTAAGTTTCAACATATGAATTTTGGAGGGACACATTCACACCATACCAGTGACCAAAGTATGAGTTAATATTTGCTCAGGAGATTCACATTATCTTGTTTTTCTTGGTGTGCAATAAATCTGTCCTAGGTGCATTTATAGAGATAATACTATGTAATTTAAACAAGAATTTTCTCAGTAACATTTTTATCCCAGATTTTAGTTATTGTTTTCTCCCCTTATTCCTCCATTCTATGTGGACTTAATTCAAATTTTAATTTTAATGGTTCTACTGAGTATTTATTCATTAGGGAGAATGAATATTTTCATATGCATATGCATATATATGATAAATGCTCATTTTGAATCATCCTATCATCTAAATATGTAGACTGTATTTTGTGTACAGCATGAGGGCAGCAGTAATATAAAGGGAGATCACCACAGTTGGACTCAGAAGGCTTGAATTGTAGTCCTGGCTCTTTAGCACTCCACCTGTGTGATCTTGCATGTTTTTACTCAATTTTCTCAATTTTAAGGTAAGGCCAAGAACATCTACCTTAGCGAATTGTGGCCAGAATTAAAATCATGGTGTCTCTTTAAAATGCTCTCTATAAAATATTATTCAAAGTAATATAATGTCATAACAATGTCAAGTCACTACCTATCTTTTTTTGGAAGTAGGTGCGACACTATAGAAACAAACATAATTTTTAGCACAAGGCTATTCTGTTTTTCAGATACTAATGATTATAGATCTAAGGAGAAATTTAAATACTGCTTTATATAAACATTTTAATACATATGTTTTTCAAAAAATTCCTGGCTATGTCTACTTTAATGACACCATTGAATAATTTTCTATCCTATATTCAAGTAGATTTTTAAAAAAGAATATGCAATAGATAGAAACTTTTCTTATCCACTGACATTTTGGATATTAGTTTCTATCATTTAAAAGGGTTTACTATTTTTCATTTTGCTATTTTCAAGTTTGACTAGGCTAATTTTTTAAACTACTAAGTATACCAAAATGCTACTTTGAAAACCAGTGCACTCCAAAAAGTACATTAAATGTCACTGACCTTTGAGCCAGGTCCCCAATTCTGGTTGAATGAACACTAGGTAGGAAAGGGAGTGTTAGGTTTATGTAGCTGAGAACATAGACTTATTTAAGAGGTAAAATCACCCCAAATATATCTAATACAAAGTGGAATAGAGTTTCTGTAATGTCAGATCCTCCAATAAAACCTTTTCACGAAAATTAAGATTTTGTGTTTACTGCTTTTTTTGTGAACTCTGATATTCCATTATCAAGAAATATATTCCTTAAAAATTTATCCACTTTGTTTTCACATAATGAATTAACCTGAGATTTAGAATTAGTGAGGATGTTATATAATGAAAGGTAATTCTGATAGAAAAAAATTCTTTGAGGAATAAATAAGAAAATGTTGGATTAATAAATGAATTATCACATACGATGACCAACCATACTGGTTTTTCCTGGAACTGTCCTGAGTTTAGCACTGAAACTGGGGCAGTTTGCTACTGTAATTATAAATCATTTAAGAAAAATTTTTTCTCTTTGATTTTATTGTTGTTTTTCTAACAGTCTAATTGTTAATTCTAATTTTATACTAGTTGGAATTGTTTTTTATTTATCAATTTTAAAATATATTGTTGACTTTTTAATTAAAGATTCATTGTCAGATGGTGTCAATGTTCTATTTCAGATTTAACAGGACATGTCCTTTAATAGCAATTATCCTAATTAGAAATATCTTCTGTGGAGGTTTTAATTATTCAAAGAATGAGTTTTTTTAATGAGGTTCAAATATATACATCTGCTCCTCATTCCTTACCCATACCATTATAACTAATGTTGGCGGTGAATATACTGCTCTTTCCTTTTGTGAAAAAGGCTTAGCATTGCCTGGAAAACAAACATACCTTGCTGTAAATGACAGGATTTCATTCTTTTTCATGGCCGAGTAGTATTTCATTATGTATGAATGCCACATTCTTTATCCATTCATCTCTCCATAGACACCTAGGTTGATTCCATAGCTTGGCTATTATGAATAGTGCTGCAATAAACATCGGAGTGCAGA
Source organism: Galeopterus variegatus (assembly GCF_000696425.1). Taxonomy (NCBI): domain Eukaryota; kingdom Metazoa; phylum Chordata; class Mammalia; order Dermoptera; family Cynocephalidae; genus Galeopterus; species Galeopterus variegatus. The sequence continues at coordinate 133,477 of NW_007732321.1, read as the reverse complement.
TATCTCTTTGGTATGCTGATTTCCCTTCCTTTGAATGAATACCTGGCAGTAGGATTGCTGGGTCATATGGTAGTTGTACTTGTAGTTTTTTGAGGAACCTCCATACTGTTTTCCATAATGGTTATACTGATTTATGTTCCCACCAACATTGTATAAGAGTTCCCCTTTCTCTGCATCCTTGCCAACATTTGTCACTTTTTGTCCTTTTGATAGTAGCCATTCTAACGGGGATGAGATGGGATCTCATTGTGCTTTTGATTTGCATTTCCCTGATGATTAGTGATGTTGAGCATTTTTCATATACTTGTTGGCCATTTGTATGTCTTCTTTTGAAAAATGTCTATTCACTGGATTATTTGATGATGATGATGATGATGATGATGTTGATGATGATTTATTTTTTGCTGTTGAGTTGTTTAAGTTTCTTGTATATTCTGAAAGTTAATCCCTTGTTGGATGAATAGTTTGCAAATATTTTCTCCTATTTTTTTGGTTGCTTCCTTACTCTCTTGATTGTTTCTTTTGCTGTGCAGAAGCTTTTTTTTTTGTTTAATGTAAGCATATTTGTCTATTATTACTTTTGTTAATATTGTTACTTTTGTGCTTTAGAAGTCTTCATAAGGGCCGGCCTGGTGGCGCACTGCTATAGTGCGCCGCTTGGGAAGCGCGGCGGCACTCCCGCTGAGTGTTCGGTTCCCACATACAGACCGGTTCCCGCTCACTGGCTGAGCGAGGTGCGGGAGCAACGCCAAGGGCTGCGATCCCGTTGCCGGTCCCGGTCCGGTACGGGGGCGACACTGAGGGTTGCGATCCATTGCCGGACACGGAAAAAGACAAAAAAAAAAAAAAAGTCTCCATAAAATTTTTGTCCAGACCAATTTCCTGAGTGGTTTTCCTATGTTTCCTTCTAGTAGTTTTATACTTTCAAATCTTACAATTAAGTATCTAATCCATTTTGATTTGGGCACATGGTGAGAGATAGGGGGCTAGTCTCATTCTCCTGCATATGGATTTCTAGTTTTTCCAGTATCATTTATTCAAGGGATCATTCTTTCCCTGATATATGTTCTCTGTGCCTTTGTCAAATATCACAAATATCTGTGCCTCGTACATCCGCCTTGGCCGTACAGTTCTTTCCCTGATATATGTTCTCTGTGCCTTTGTCAAATATCAGTTGGCTGTAAATAATATGGATGCATTTCTGGGTTCTCTGTTGTTTCATTGGTCCAGGTGTCTGTTTTTTATGTCAGTTCCGTGCTGTTTTGGTTACTTTGTAGCATATTTTGAAGTCAGGTGGTATGATGCCTCTAGCTTTATTCTTTTTGCTCAGGATTGCTTTGGCTATTGGGAGTATTTTGTGGTTTTATATGAATTTTAAGGTTTTTTTTTTCTATTTCTGTGGGTAATGTTATAGGTATTTTGCTAGGGATTACATTGAATCTATAGATTGTTTTGGGTAGGATGGACATTTTCCTTTTTTTTTTTTTTTGTCTTTTTTACTGACCGGTAACGGGATCGCAACCCTCGGTGTCACGCCCGTACCGGGGACCGGCAACAGGATCGCAATCCTCGGTGTTGCGCCCACACTGCGCTCAGCCAGTGAGCGGGATCTGAACCCTCGGCGGGAGCGCCGCCACGCTCCCAAGTGGCGCACTCTCCAATGCACCACCGGGCCGGCCCAGGATGGACATTTTAACAATGTTAATTCTTCCAGTCCATGAACATAGACTGTCTTTCCATTTTTGTTGCAACATGGATAAGCCTGTAAAACATTACATCAAGTGAAATAAGGCAGGCATAGAAAGATAAATACTGAAGATTTTCATTCATGTCAAAGCTAAAAAAAGAAAATAAAAGTTGAACTTTTAGAAATAGAGAGTAGAATGTGGTTTCTAGAGACTGGAAGTGGGGAGAGAGATGGTGAGAGGTAGGTTAATAGGCACAAAATTATAGCCAGATAGAAAGATAAGTTCCAGGGGTGTACAGTAGTGCTAGGCATCTATAATTAACAATAATTTATTGTATGTTCTCAAATGGCTAGAAGAAAGGAACTGAAATGTTCTCATTACAAAGATAAATTTTTGCAATGATGAATTTGCTAACTACCCTTATTTGATTACTACACATTTTATGCATGTATTGAAATATAACTCTGTACCCCGTAAATATGTATGGCCAATACATTTCAATTAAAAAAAATATATGTCAGTTCCCTGAGTTCATCAGGCAATTTCCAACATAAATCTTATGAGCCCTGAGTTGAATATAATGATATTTTGAGATGCTGCATTGAGTTTGTTTTTTCTGCACCTTCAGAGACTACACACAAACCAGGACTTTCATTTCACTTTAACAGCATTTTTCTACTCCATAAGACAGACAGGATGTGGTCTGGGAGAAAGTCCATATGTCAACAATAGGCCATTGACAGAATGTTTGGGGAGTACAAAGAGGAAGAGAGCATCTGTCTACACCCAAAATTATCAGTCATTTCTGTGTGTGAGAGAATCTTAGATTTTCAGAAATATGCATTGTAAGGTCATCCATTTTCCTTTTCTGTTTTTATTGGATGAGGAAAATTGCCTTCAAAATAACAAAGGATTTTATATTCAGGGGAGGAATTACAACACGTTTTTCCTAGTTATCCCAATCAGAAAATAAATTCCCTCAGGCACTAAACACATTTTCTTTAACCCTAAACACATTTTCTTTAACCCTTATGTACAGTCTATGTGAATCAAGCCGAGAAGAATTAAAAGAGTGGAAAGATAAAATCCACCTGAAATGTAATGCTGCAAGGATTCAACAGGAAAGGAGTCCTCTATGAAGAATAAAGTAGTAGCCAATGTTCTGACTTTATTCATTCTGCATGATATTTTACAATTTGTTCTGCATGAGAAAAGATGTCACACAGAGTACATCATAAGCAGTGATATTTCCATTTCTCTTCTGTAGCCTTGATCAACTATTAAATAAATTTTGATTAAATTTAATATCTTAAAGAGTTGCAAGAAAATCTCTGTCGTCTTATTCCTGTGTTCATTCTGCTGCATATATAGCTTGTTTCATTTTCCAGAAGGAAGTTTCCATTTTTACCCTATCACAATGTTGACTTGTATGAATATATCCAGTTGGTGCAGCTGCCATTAAGTTGAAAAGAGAGTTACCAGAGAACACCACAATTCAGCCTCATGCTCAGGAGGGAACACTGTAGCTCATCCTTGTGGTTTCCAGTACCCTACACATTCAGAAACACTTCGCTAGCAAATATTACAAATGATCCCTGAAAATATAGTGTTATTGAGACAAGAAGAAGCAGCAGCAGAGACCAAAAAAAAAAAAAAAAAAAAAAAAAAAAAAAAAAAAG
>NW_007732321.1:125471-129736 GCF_000696425.1 Galeopterus variegatus | reverse complement strand
AGTTAATCTATCAGATGGAGAAAACAAATCTATGGTTATTAGAGGAGGGAAGGAGAGGAGGAGGGGGAAAGACAGAGATTGGATAAGGGGCATAAGGAATAAGTGTGATTTGTAACAATGAATATGCTAATAAAAAATTTTAAAAAATGAAAGGAGAGTTAGAGTGAGTTGTAATGTCTGCCTTGTCTTTTGCTTTCTTCCTTTTAAGTGCTGTTGTGTAAACCCTTTGTTTAAATGCCTTGCCACCTGGATCCTCTTGTGGATGTGTTGCTATTCTCCAAAAGATTTGGCAGTAAGTGCTTCCTGTTGTGTAGCAGGCTTTTGTTTACAGGACATCTGTAAAACCACAACATGAATAGTCAGAATAGCAAAACTAGCCTTCTAATGAACATAGTAAGACTTCAGAGCACATTTTTTAGCCAGGAGAAAGTGCTGGAAAGAGCAGATGTGATTTAGGATGAGTAAGACATAAGTCAAGGTGTGGGTCTTTTAGTTTTCACCAGAAAACAACACTTGGATTTCCTGGCAATGCATTTACGTAATGACTGTGGTTTCTTTTTGTAAACTGTGTCTCAGACAGAGGAAGAAGGAACCAACTGGATTGTGTAACTTTATAAATAGAAACAGCCATGTTAAAATAACAAGACTGCTCTGAGTTAAGGCGATGAGTTTTGCTACTAGCAGCAAAGCCATGCCATTGAATGAATATGAGATCCATCCTGCAGGGTAACTTCTCAGGTTTGCCCAAAAATGCTTAATGGGAAAAATCAGTGGGAAATTCTTACCCTCCTTCTGTTGTATTCCAAGTACTTTAGCCCAAATAAATCAAAAGCTTTTCTCTGCTGGATATAGTCAAGTTGGAGACACACAGGAACTTTGTCCTCCACTACAAATATTGAATAATGAGCTCATACCATTTTTAATACAGCACATCATTTACTAAACATTTGAAATAGTTTATCCTGGCAGTGGCATAAAGGATAAAAAGGTGTCTGCCTTATTATGTATCGAGCAAAATGAATGCTACGTTTGCCATATGTTCTATAATATTAGATGGTTTAAATTCCATTGTTGCTCTCCATTTTAGAGGGCAGAACCCAGGTAGAAGGAGAGAAATATTCTTAACAAGGGCCCCCCCAAAATCTGTCTTCTCAATGTGATTTCATTCAATTTGATGTATACTCAAAAAGAGAGTTTGTGCCCGTTAGTCGAGGTTTGTAGATCATAGGTTTCGAGTCTTTGAGGGATAATTGTATAATCGTAATGTTTTCTTTGATTTTGGTGGTAGTCCTTCTTAGACATTGTTGACAAATTAATCTTGCTGAGCACAGACATAATCTTAGCAATTGTTCAAGATTCCCCTTATCAGACCAAAATGAAATTTCTCCTTTGAACTTTTACTTTAATGTGAGTAAGAATCCAATTAGATTCATGTTTATACCTTTTAAGATTGCCTAACACAATGTCTTGCATGTAGTAGGGATTTAAACATATTTGCAGAATAAAAAAAATGAATGATTTGTATAATTTTATCTCATTGGGTCATGATTTGCTTCATGTCTGTGTTTTAAAAAGAGCTAGACTAGATCCTATTCATTATTTCTTGGATATAAATATCAGTTGTACTGTTTTTGTATATCAGTAATCCGAGGACCAAACCTTTATAATTTTGGTCTTAATACAGTATACCAAGTCCGTCTTCAGCAAAGCTACCCCTGTCCAGTAGTGTTCTCATTTGTCTCCAAACCAGTCTCATCAAATACAGAGTATTAAAAGTGGAAAGGATAGTGGAAGATCTTCTTATACAAGTATCTTCTTTTTGTACATGGATAAAATTAAGACTCAGAAAATTGAAGTCTCTCAAAGCCATGCCATTTTTAAAAGTGGATATAAAATTTTATGCCTATGTTCCAAGTGTCCCGTTTGTTGATAACTATTACTTAGGTGACTCTAACAAGCCTACTTATCAAAATGCATATGACTTTAAAATGAAATTTGAGACTCATAATCTTACAGAAACCCAGCCATAGCATTGTGCCAGAGAATCAGTAAGGAGATGGAACACTTTTGAGTCATGCTCCAGCACCTAAAAGTGTCCTGACATTATTTGATTTCCTTGTCAGATAGAACATAACTGGTGAGATCCCTCTCTTCAGGAACAATGCCTATGCTTTGTTGCTAGGGTAGCTTTATGGATGCTAATAGAGTTCTCCTTGTCTAAGGTGATGTATGATCTGGATCTTCCTCTAAGTGATCATAACTCGATTGTAGTGTAGTGTATCCAGCCAAGTGACTTGTAATGTATATGTTTTATTTAAAGGGATTTAAGACACACTACTTCTCAGATATACAAGAAAATGTAACTCAGTATTCTTCTGTAACATGTCACTTCTTGCTTTATAATCTCCATTCCCGCTGATGGTGGTAGGAAAGGAGGTTGGTGAGGATCAGAGAAACATAAATTAGACCCTTTTCTTTCAGTTTGAGAAAGCCTCATAGAATAAACATTTAGTAAATTTGAAGGTCAAACTTCTTGTCAGTGATATTTTTATTTTTTCCACGATGTTTCTCTCTTCCTTTGTCGTTTGTAAAATGACATCTTTGGAAGGATGTATGCAGGGTGTTTAGGAGAAGTTTTGTGTGCTCAGAGTAATGGGGAATAGTGGGAGATTCTCTGGTTTGCTTGCTACCATCTGGATTCTTGCTGGTCTCTGCCGGTTTGGCTCCATCCAGCCTGGTCGTTGGGTATGCTGTGCTACTCTGTGCCGAGATTGGGCTTCGGGAACTGTGTAGACACCCACTGAGGGCAGGCATTGCCCATAATCTGCATCTGACTTGTCCTATTTCCAGCTCTCTGGGTAGACTACACCTCTCAGCTTTTCTGCATACCTCCACTAGGACACATAGGAACTTCTGGATTCACACATATCAGAAATGCTGTCTCAAGCTCTGTCCGCCTGACTGTATCTTGTTGCCATTTTCTCTCTATGTGGCTATTTCACATTGGCAAGGGGCACCCTACATGTGGCCCTCCCAGCTACCAAATGGGAAGTGAGGCACAAGTCCCTACAGATCTCACCCTGCTCTTAACCCGTCTTGGAACTTTTATTATCTAACAGTCAATTCTGAGCCTCATTACAGGGGTATGAAGGCACCAGATTCTTTCCCAAGGATTCTATTGGTGTCTTGTCTCCACACATACTCCTTCTGAATCTTTTTGTTTCCTTCCTGCTGTTTGAAGTTTTATTTATCCTCACTGTCATAGTTTGCTTCTCTGAAAATATATCCTGTGCCCTCTGCATTGTTTTATAGTATCACTCTGCTCTGATCTCCAAGATTTTGCATTTGCTAGGTAAAAGGAAGTTTTTGGATTTGGAAAACACTCTCTTCCTCAATGAATGCTGACTTTTAAAACTATTTTTTCACAATAGACTTAAAAAATATTTTAAACAAAGTTGAGCAATGAATTCTTTGCTGTAGGCTAAATTCTGTCTTCTTGAAATAATACATGTCATTGTCTTAATGCATAGAGGAACTATAGATCAACTAAAAAGCAGAGGTAAAAAGGAACAAAATGAATGTTGTTTTACTATCTAAAAATATTATTCCTCTTACATAAATATAATAATATTTACATCGAGATATGGTGAAATTCACAACTAATTGTATTTTTTTTCCTAGAAATATTTTCAGCATTTTCTAATACTGGTTTCGTTGTCTATCATTACTGCAACCTCATAAAAGACCACTAACAATAATGGCTGTCATTTGTTAAGCAGTACTTGCCAGACACTATTAAGGAAACTAAGGCATGAAGGAGCTAAGATGGACTTAGCTACTACTATTATAGAATTCCCATGAATTTAGTTTGGAGGAATACAAACTGTTCCTGTAACAGCAGGAATTGTGTAACAGCTTCATTTAGGAAATCAGAGCAAGAATATGAAACAAATGATGACCCTAGGAAATACAAAGCAGTTTTTGAAAGTATGAATAGATGTGGCATGCTTATCACAAAGTTCATGTGTGACAATGGAATAACTGATCTTCAGAATAGCAGCTTAAATTCTAAAAATTTCTATTATATTCACAAAGCAAAATAAGCCATTTTATTTACTATGTGAAAAGTGCTTAGTATTTATCGTTCAGTCTTTTGGATTTTAGCCATCCTAATGGGGTGAGATGGTATCTCAGTGTGGTTTTGATTTGCATTTCCCGGATGCTGAGTGATGTTGAGCATTTTTTCATATGACTGTTGGCCATTT